>NC_057811.1:269557905-269607344 GCF_018294505.1 Triticum aestivum
CTCGTCTCCGGCCGTTCCAGCCCCTCCGACCACCGCCGTTGGACGCGCGACGTCGAGCCGCGTCGAACGCGCCCAGCCACGCCCCCGGAGACCCCCTGTACGTGAAACCCGTACCCCTCCCGAGCCGCGCCGCCGTGCGTCTGGTCGCCGGCGTTGCTCCGGCGCCGGCCGCCGACGTGGCACACCTGGGGCCACCCCCTGGGTCACTGCCAGTGGCCCCCACGGGCCCCAGTTGACTGGGTTGACCCAGTCAACTGCTGACTGGGCAGGCCCAGTCACTGACATGCGGGCCCCGCCGCAAAATTTAAAAAAAAGAAAAGAAAAGAAAAAGAAAATGTTTTATAAATAAAAATAATTAGTTTAAATAATCTCTCACTGACAGGTGGGCCCATTAGTTAATTAACTAAAAGTTAATTAGTTTAATCCTCTGTTAACCCACTGTCTATGACAGGTGGCTCCCCCGTGTCAGTTTAACCAGTCAACCCGGACTGTTGACCGCTGACGTCACTCATACGTCATGCTGACGTCATATCCCTTTTTCTGTTAATTAAATAATTCCAGAAATTCAAATAAACTTTGAAAATTCATATCTTTTAAACCGTAACTCGGATGAAAATGTTTTCTATATGAAAGTTGCTCAGCACGACGAGACGAATCCGAATACGCAGTCCGTTCGTGCACCACACCTCCCTAACCTATCGAACTAGCAACTTTCCCCCTCCGGTCCGTCTGTCCGAAAACGTGAAACATCGGGAATACCTCCCGGATGTTCCCCCCTTCACCGGTACCACCTACTGTCGCGTTAGGACACCCCTAGCACCGCTCACTGTCATGTCACGCATCGTCATGCTTATGTTTGCATTGTATTTACTGTTTCTTCCCCCTCTTCTCTCCGGTAGACTACGAGACCAACACTGCTGCTGCCCAGTTCGACTACGAAGTCGACGACCCCTCCTACTTGCCAGAGCAACCAGGCAAGCCCCCCCCTTGATCACCAGATATCGCCTACTCTCCTCTATACTGCTTGCATTAGAGTAGTGTAGCATGTTACTGCTTTCGGTTAATCCTATTCTGTTGCATAGCCTGTCATTGTTGCTACAGTTGTTTCCCTTACCTGCTACCCTACTTCTTAGTATAGGATGCTAGTTTTCCATCAGTGGCCCTACATTCTTGTCCGTCTGCTGTGCTATACTATCGGGCCGTGATCACCTGGGTGGTGGACACGGGCATATACTTATATATTATATACATGACACCTGAGATGACTAAAGTCGGGTCGGCTCGTAGGAGTACCCGCAAGTGGATCTTTGTGGCGAAGCGACAGGGCAGGTTGAGACCGCCTAGGTGAGAGGTGGGCCTGGCCCTGGTCGGCGTTCGCGAATACTTAACACGCTTAACGAGATCTTGGTATTTGATCTGAGTCTGGCCATTTGGTCTATACGCACTAACCATCTACGTGGGAGTAGTTATGGGTATCCCGACGTCGTGGTATCAGCCGAAGCTCTTTTGACGTCAGCGACTGAGTGGCGCGCGCCGTGTTGGACCGCTTTGACGTAACCGCCGTGATCGTGTGGGTTGCTAGGTCTGCTCGCGGCCACGTTCGCAACGTGCAGGTGTGCTTAGGGCGATGTGCCCAGACCCCTGCGCGCATAGGTTTAGACCGGCGTGCTGACCTCTCTGTTGAGCCTAGGTGGGGCTGCGACGTGTTGATCTTACGAGGCCGGGCATGACCCAGGAAAGTGTGTCCGGCTAATTGGGATCGAGCGTGTTGGGTTATGTGGTGCACCCCTGCAGGGAAGTTTATCTATTCGAATAGCCGTGTTCCTCGGTAAAAGGACGACCCGGAGTTGTACCTTGACCTTATGACAACTAGAACTGGATACTGAATAAAATACACCCTTCCAAGTGCCAGATACAACCCGGTGATCGCTCTCTAACAGGGAGACGAGGAGGGGATTGCCGGGTAGGATAATGCTATGCGATGCTACTTGGAGGACTTCACTCTATTCTCTTCTATATGCTGCAAGATGGAGATGACTAGAAGCGTAGTCTTCGACAGGACTAGCTATCCCCCTTTTAATTCTGGCATTCTGCAGTTCAGTCCACTGATATGCCCCTTTACACATATACCCATGCATATGTAGTGTAGCTCCTTGCTTGCGAGTACTTTGGATGAGTACTCACGGTTGCTTCTCTCCCTCTTTTTCCCCCTTTCCTTTCTATCTGGTTGTCGCAACCAGATGTTGGAGTCCAGGAGCCAGACGCCACCGTCGACGACGTCTCCCACGGCACTGGAGGTGCCTACTACTACGTGCAGGCCGCTGACGACGACCAGGAGTAGTTAGGAGGTCCCAGGCAGGAGGCCTTGCCTCTTCGATCGTTGCTACTTTTGTGCTAGCCTTCTTAAGGCAAAACTTGTTTAACTTATGTCTGTACTCAGATATTGTTGCTTCCGCTGACTCGTCTATGATCGAGCACTTGTATTTGAGCCCTCGAGGCCCCTGGCTTGTATTATGATGCTTGTATGACTTATTTATGTTTTAGAGTTGTGTTGTGATATCTTCCCGTGAGTCCCTGATCTTGGTCGTACACATTTGCGTGCATGATTAGTGTACGGTCAAATCGGGGGCGTCACACTCCTCTCCCCGAGCTCCGGCGCGAGCTCCGGCCAGCGAGCCCGACGAACCTCGAGCTGCGCGCCGATCCGATCTGGATCTGGAAGAGGAGGTTGACTTCTTCTCCTCCCCGTTTTTCTCAAAGTCCCGAGAACTTTACAATATATGCTCCTGTTCATCGCATCATAACTCTCTGCATATAGCTCCGTTTCTTGCGTGTAATATATCAAAATGTTCGTCTCGAGATGCTCTTCATTTTGTTCCATTGCACCATGTTCATTTGTGTCCATCTTGATGCCCAAATATCTGGTGCAAGAGTGCTAATTGCTGTTAACTGCTGTTACTTATCAGAACTTGGTGAATTGTTATTTTTGTTGCATTTAATGTGTGCATCTTATGGGCATGAGATCTATATGTGTTTTGATGTATGCCATGCCATCTTTACAGAGGTGTATTCCATGTATTTGTGTGGTCTCTGTGGTGACTAGAACAAGCATGCAAACTAGGCTTCGTGATGTTTCTGATTTCAGAGACTTAGTAATTTTTCTAAGTCTGTGACTGCTTTTATTTAGTTGCTATGTATCCATGTGGCTACAGAGAAGTCCATGCTCCTTTTGGTGATTCTCAGTAAGGATGTTTTGTATATATAGTTGTGCTCTATCCATCCATGCTCCTGTTTGCAATTATGGAGTGCTCTAGCATGTCTTAATCTGGCTCTACCTTTGCTATAAAATGTTCCTGGCAGATTGTTTACGTGTTATTCAATTTTGCCAAGGTTGTTGTAGTTGTTTCATACTCCCTCTGTTTTTATTTAGTCCGCATATTAGCTTTGGTCAAAGTCAAGCTTTGTAAACTTTGACTAAGTTTATAAACAAAAATATTAATATATACAATAACAAATCAATCCTATTAGATTCATTATTGAATGTACTAACACGTCATATAGATTTGTTATGGTAAATGCTTATAATTTTTTCTATAAAGTTGGTAAAACTTTATGAAGTTTGACTCCAGTCAAACCTAATATGCAGACTAAATAAAAACGGAGGGAGTACATGCTATGTATTTGCTCTTGCCATGGATAGCTTCATAAACATGCCATCTTGCTGTAGGTATGCTTGTTTTGTCATGCGTTGCTTTGTAGTGAGTGAATCAAGCTCACCAAGATGCCCACATAATTTCTGTTTCTGCCATGCTCTGTTTTCTGCTAAGTCTGAAACCTGTTAGCGAAACTTGCTATGTTTACATGGTTGCCATCATATCTTCTGGTCCTTTTTGGCTCATGTTCAGTAAGGGACTTTTGTCATATGAATTTAGTAGATTCGTGCCATGCCTTGTTTTGCCATGTTAAGTTCCTGTAGCATGTGTTTTGCTTGCTCTGAACTTTGCTACCTGATGCTGTTTCAGCCATGTCCAGTAATTTCACCAAGTCTGTGAACCTGATATCTTTTGCACTTTTGCCATGCTTGTTTGAACCTGCTGTGGTGTGGTCTAGCCATAGCTCACTGTTCATCTTTTTTCAAGCATCTCCTGTAGATTACTGCCATATGCTTTGTTGCTATGTTGGAGTGCTGTAGCATAGTTACTTGATGTATTCTAAGTGCTATCATGCTGTTAATCACAGATTCGTGTCATTCTTGTTTTGCTTGCCATTTGCAAACCGTGCATCCGTTTCCGGTGATCTTTATATCGATTTCGACCGAAATCATCTTATCTTTCCAGTGGCATGCTTGGTTTGCCAAGTTACTTCCTTGTTCATCATTTTTCTTCCGGAGCACGCATATGCATCGCATATCATATCTCGCATATCATGCATGTTTTGCATCATGTTGCTTGTGCATTTCCCGTGATTGATTGTGGTTCCGTTGCTTGTGTTCTTGTTTCGGGTAGAGCCGGGAGACGAGTTCGTGAACGAGGAACCTGTCGAGTACGCTTATGAGGATCAAGCTTTCAACAACACTGAGAACCTTACAGGCAAGATGACCATACCCTTGATATCACTTCTATCTTTGCTTCGCTAGTTGTTCGTTCTATTGCCATGCTGCGCTACCTACCACTTGCTATATCATGCCTCCCATATTGCCATGTCGAGCCTCTAACCATCCTTTCCTAGCAAACCGTTGTTTGGCTAAGTTACCGCTTTTGCTCAGCCCTTCTTATAGCGTTGTTAGTTGCAGGTGAAGTTGAAGTTGGTTCCATGTTGGAACATGGATATTTTGGAATATCACAATATCTCTTATTTAATTAATGCACCTATATATATTTGTTAAAGGGTGGAAGGCTCGGCCTTATGCCTGGTGTTTTGTTCCACTCTTGCCGCCCTAGTTTCCGTTATACCGGTATTATGTTCCTTGAGTTTGCGTTCCTTACACGGTTGGGTGATTTATGGGACCCCCTTGACAGTTCGCCTTGAATAAAACTCCTCCAGCAAGGCCCAACCTTGGTTTTACCATTTGCCACCTAAGCCTTTTCCCTTGGGTTTTCGCGAGCCCGAGGGTCATCTTTATTTTAACCCCCCGGGGCCAGTGCTCCTTCGAGTGTTGGTCCGAACCGAGCAGCCTGCGGGGCCACCTCGGGGAAACTCGAGGTCTGGTTTTACTCGTAGCTTGACTTATCCGGTGTGCCCTGAGAACGAGATATGTGCAGCTCCTATCGGGACTTGTCGGCACATTCGGGCGGCTTTGCTGGTCTTGTTTTACCATTGTCGAAATGTCTTGTAAACCGGGATTCCGAGACTGATCGGGTCTTTCCGGGAGAAGGTTTATCCTTCGTTGACCGTGAGAGCTTATATTGGGCTAAGTTGGGACACCCCTGCAGGGTATTATCTTTCGAAAGCCGTGCCCGCGGTTCTGAGGCAGATGGGAATTTGTTAATGTCCGGTTGTAGAGAACTTGTCACTTGACTTCATTAAAATACATCAACCGTGTGTGTAGCCGTGATGGTCTCTTCTCGGCGGAGTCCGGGAAGTGAACACGGTTTGTGTTATGCATGAACGTAAGAAGTTTCAGGATCACTTCTTGATCATTTCTAGCTTTGCGACCGTTGCGTTGCTTCTCTTCTCGCTCTCACTTGCGTATGTTAGCCACCATATATGTTTAGTGCCTGCTGCAGCTCCACCTCATTACCCCATCCTTTCCTATAAGATTAAATAGTCTTGATCTCGCGGGTGTGAGATTGCTGAGTCCTCGTGACTCATAGATTCTATCAAAACAGTTGCAGGTGCCAACGATGCCAGTGCAGATGACGAAACCGAGCTCAAGTGGGAGTTCGACGAGGAACGTGGTCGTTACTATGTTTCTTTTCCTGATGATCAGTAGTGGAGCCCAGTTGGGACGATCGGGGATCTAGCATTTGGGGTTATCTTATTTTCATTTGGTTTTGACCGTAGTCGGTCTATGTGTGGATTTTGGATGATGTATGAATTTATTTATGTATTGTGTGAAGTGGTGATTGTAAGCCAACTCTTTATCCCATTCTTGTTCATTACATGGGATTGTGTGAAGATGACCCTTCTTGCGACAAAACCACAATGCGGTTATTCCTCTAAGTCGTGCCTCCACACGTGGGAGATATAGCCGCATCATGGGCGTTACATCCTGGGTCCGCTGCGTGACGATCTTCTCGATCTCTTCATCCTTGCCACGGAGTGTGGCAGCAAGCGCCTGCTCACGGGCTGCAAGATCTTCCTCCTGGCTGTTTAGCAGAGCCTGCTGCTGCTACCGAGCAGCCTCGTCCTTGTCGGCCTGCTCCTTCGCCACCTCCTGGGCCTTCTCGATATCGGCCTGCTTCAGGATGAGCTCTCGCTTGCGCTCATCCAGCTCACCCTGGGCAGCCTTCAATTCATCCCGGGCCTCGCCAAAACAGACTTGCACCTGAGTGACGCGCTCCTCAAGATCTGCCCCCGCCTTGTCCACTGCCGCCATCCTGGATCTCACCTTGTCTTGGCGGGCACGATGGAGCGTTTGGAGCTTCTGGAAGTTGGCGCCCATGGCTCGGAGAAGCTGCTCCTCCTGGGAACCGTCGCCGCTGGCGCTCGGTTCGTCGACAACCTGGAGCCCGGCGGTGGCGAGCACCTCGTCATCGAAGACCTCCCCCTCGGCATGCGCTCTGGTGTCTGCCGTCCCCGGAAGGCAGACGAACAAGTCCTCGCCCACCTTCAGGTACTTGGGATGCGTAGGGGCTGCGGGGGAAGAAGGTTGGTCGTTGGCCACCTCCTCCTCGGCAGGCTTCTTGGCGGCTTCCCCGGCAGCGGCCTTGGCGGCCTCCTCGGCGGTGGCCTTGCCGGCCTCCCCGGCAAGACCCTTGCTGGCCTCCCAAGTGGCGGACTTGGCGGCTTCCTTAGCCGCGATCCTGACGGCCTCGGCCTCGGTGTCCTTGGCAACCTCCCCAATGACGATGTTGATCGATATCCTCCTGGTCCATCGAGGGAGGGTCTGGAAACCAAAAAAGACGAGCGAAACAAGGCCAAGATCAGGGTTCAGGACACAAAAAAAGAGAAGACAGGGACGAGAGACAGGCGGCTTACCCACGCCAAGCTGAGAAGCGGTTCCCTCCCCGCCAATGTTCGTTGCCGGGACGGAGCCACCAGCACCCAAGTCCGCCTCCTCCTCCTCCATGTGCGTGGGCTCGGTGGTGGTTACCCTTGCCGGGGACGCCCCTTTAGGCGGCATGGTTGATGGGGGCGGCGTATTGGGAGTGGCCCTCTTGGGCTCCTGCTGCTGCTCTCCTCCTGCAAACCCGGCAAGGTCAGCACCAGGGATTCATACCCCAACGCCCGTCGATGGGGAGCGAGTAACGAACTTACGCTGGGGGCTGAGGCGTGGGCTGCGTCGAGGGCTGGCATCTGGGCTGATATCCACCACCTCCGGCGTGCGCGAAGTGCTCGCCGGGGGCTTGTCGCCCGCCGAGGCCTTGGCCCTCTTCGCCGCCCTCTAGGCCAGCATCTCCATCTCCCTGCAAAGACAACATCAAGTTAGGGGAGACAACACGGGCTGAGAGTCAGAAATGATAAAGGGCGCCACTTACCCTTCCTCCTCCGCCGGCCTCCTCTTCCTCTTTGGGCTGAAGGACCCGAGGTCGAATCATCCTCGGGTTCGCTGTCCGAAGGGGGAGGAGAAGGAGATGGAGTCATGTGCCGCTTGGACGAGGAAGAAGCGGCGGCCGCTGCCTTCTTCTTCGCTGTTGCGGCCCTCGTCTGGCGCACGGGCTGCGCCTGGGCCTGTTGCCGTTGCGCAGTCCTGCGGGGCCGGACCGGCTCGCCGGAGCTAGCCTGCCGCAGGACACGCCTCCTCCCCGGGGCCGGGGAGTCATCCGCCTCGGTCTCCTCTTCGGTCTCCTCTTCGGTCGACTCCTCAACCACGTCCTCAACAAGGGGAGCATTAGCGCCGGCGCCGCGGGCTTCCCCGGTAGACCTCGCCCACTCGGCGAACTCCCTCTCCTCCGCGGCCGCATCAGCCTTGTCCTCCACAGTGTCGCAGCTGCCGGCCTCCTAGGCAAGAGCCGCCTCCTCTGCCCTGGCGGTGATGTATGCCAGCTCCGCCTTGGTGGTATCGCGGATGAGCAGCAACTCATCGCGGATATACCTCTCCGACAGGTTGTCGAAGAACTCCTGCACCCGTTCCGCTTCTGGCTCGGCCCAGCTTGGATCCAGGCCGTGCGCGTTGAAGTCCGGCATCATGGCGATGATGTCGGTCTAGCGAGAGTTGTTGCTCAACGGGACCACCCCCACTGGCAACCCAAACAGAGACCCGCCGGCCTTGACGGCCTTCTCGGCCTTCTCGGCCTTGCCGGTCCTCTCAACCCCGCCGTCCTCATTCACCTTGAGCTGAAAGAGCCTCTCGCAGAAATGGGCATGCCCCAGCACCGTGAAATTGTGCTTCAGGCGAGGGCGGAGCCTCATGATGTCGGCCACGTTCCTGAAATCCCAGGCCGGCCTCCCCTTGTTATGCAGCGGCGCGATCCAGCGACGGAGGAAGTCGGCCCCGATCATCTCGAGGGTGAGCCCAGCCGAGGTAAGGCGGTGAATCCTGGCGGTGGCGACCATGAGCATCTCGTTGTCGGTGTCGAGGTCGCTCCAGTCCTTGCCGCGGACCGGCGGCCTCTGACGGACCCGGCAGAACTCCGACGGATCTTCCTCCTTGATCCACCACCACCGGCCCCACCACTTGTCCCACCTCTCCTTCTAGGCACCCTCTGGGTACGTGCCCTTGCTCTGGGTCCTCGGGATCTAGGTGATGCAGCCATAGATGGCGCCCCCTGGCTGGATGCGAGGGGAAAAGTAGTGGCGAAAGAGCGCCGTACTGGGGAGCACTCCGGCAAAGCCCTCGCAGAGGTGGGCAAAGAAGGCCATGCACGCCACGGCGTTCGGCGTGAAGTCTAGAAGATGGAAGCCATAGGTGTGCATGACATCGTTGAAGAAATCAGAGAAAGGGGGGCAAAGCCCGCAGGAGAAGTAATCAATGAAGAAGGGGTACCGATTCGGACCAGCCTTGGCGAAGTCGGATGGGACGATGTGCGTAGCGGGGTGCTCCGTCGTCTCCCTCCCCCATAGAGGCATGAACTCCTCCCTGAGGATGAGCGCGTCGACTGATGAGGTGAAGAGGGCGAACTGCGTCCGCAGCTCCGCCAGGTCGACCCTGGCGCCTCCTTCCCCCCGTCGTCCTTGGCCACTCCCTTGCCCTTGCTCATCTTGGGCGCCATGGTGGTTGAGAAGGGATGAGGGATTGAAGGCAATGGGGGGCGCGGCGGCGGCAAGCGGAGGCAAGAGCTTCGGCTCGCACTTGAGGAAGAGGAAGAGGGGAACAACGGTTCCGAGATTAGAAAAGGCACGGAGGGTAAATGAGCAGCGCGCCTGCGGTTTTTTCCTTTTTATGGGGAAGGCACGGGCCGCCTCTTTACCATTTACCACGACGTGATGCGAGCGTGCAACGACCGCCCCACACACGACCCCCACGTCACCCATTCAACGCGGGTCATGGGGAAGCGCAACTGGCGAAGGAGTTACCGCAGTGAAACTCTGCCACGCGTGCCCGCGCACCGTTCTGGGCCCGGCCCGTCAACGCTTTGCGCTTATGTGTGGCCCAGGCCCGGGGGCTCCTGTTGGTGTACAAAAGTAGGGGCCTTCTGTACCCCTTTACCTGTGCACGGGCAGTTGTAGCCACACCTGCGACCACGCTTGGCGGGGTAGAGGAAGCAAGGAACAAGACTACCAGAGCTGCGCTGAGACCAGAGGCGCGAAGAGCGAAGGGGCGAGGTGGGTTTCCCCCAGCAAGAGCCTTGCCGGGGACGACCTACGCTGCCCCGGCAAGAGCCTTGTCAGGGCAACTTACCCAACACCAGCAAGACCGCCACCCTTGAGCCTGAGAGTTCCAACACCATCGACAACATTGAAACCAAGGCTCGGGGGGTGCCTGCATGGTGGCATGCAGATCTTTGTGAAGACTGAAGGCCTGCAAGACCAGATAAGAACCAGAAGACGAAGGCCCCCGGCAAGACCCTTGCCGGGGACGCCCACAATGTGACGCCCCGAGACCGACGCTGCAGATGCCTTTCATGTTTTGCGTGTCAGCTGTGTTATTTAATTGGTTGTTGCATTTCATCATGGCATCATGCGCATTGCATCATTGTTTTCAAGACTTGCATCCATTCATAGTGCCGCGTCCCGTTTGTCTCTGTTGACCTTTCTCGGACCCCTTGCAACCTGGATCTTTATTTTCTCTCTTGTCAAACCACCTAACCTCGCTTGGCAGCCCGCAGCACCCTCTCGCGCGCGTCCGAAAACTTGTCCGAACCCGAACCAGGCTGTCGTTACAGATGGATCTGGATCATCCCCAAACATTTCCTAAATATCTTCGGTTTCTCATTTAGACTACCTAACCTAATTATTATCGACCGTCCGATTAAATCAGAGGGTCCAAAATCCGCCCCTACCTATATAAACAGTCAAACCCTAGTCTAGGCAGTCCCATCCGACCCAATCCCTCCACCTCCCTCACCAACTCTGGACGCGCCCGCGGATCCGGCTGTCTGTCGCCATGCCCACGCCATGCCCATCCCCGGTGTCATTCACGCCCGAAGCCTCACTCCCAGCCCCCCGCAAGCAGAGGCCCCGCGAACCTCTCACTCCCTCGTGCTCGCCGCTCCTCCCGATCCAACGCACCCTCCGGCGACCACGACCAGGCCAAGCCTCGCCGTCCCTTGCCTCCCCCTCGCCATCCCTCTCTCTCCCTTTCCCTTTGTTCTTCATGCAGGAGCAGCAGTAGACCATGGCGCCCTCCTTCTCCTCGCCTCAAGCACTAGCGCTCCAAGGCCGGCCTTCTGCTGTTTGTCCTGGTAGGCTATCGCAACACCGGCGCCGCCGGTAGCCGGGCCGCTCGATCCACCTCACCTACGGCAGCACCAGCAAGTCCCGCCGACCATCCCCTGCTCCTTTTCCTCTCCATCTCCCTTCTCTTCTCCTGTATCCCCCTTATTCCTCTCATGTTCCTCTGCAGGTCCCCGCCATGGATGCCAGGAGCGCCCGTGCACCGCATGCCCGAACCCCTGTCTTGCTCCGCCTCGTGTGGTCGGTGACCGGCAGATGAGCACCTCCGCCTCCCCTTATTTCTCCTTCCTCCATCTGTTTTTCTCCCTCTCTATGAACCTTCACAGGAGCCATGGCCGAAGCTTCAAGCGCTGCCTGTCTTGTCTCCATCCGACGCCGCCGCCCTGGCCTCGGATCCGTTGGGTCCCGGCCATCCCCGTCGTTTCCGGACCTCCTCAGCTCGCCGGAGCCCCAAGACCCGCGCCAAGTCCCTCCCGCCGGAGCCCCGCGCATCGCCCTACTTCCCCTGCATCGAACAAGGAAAACGCGCTACCGCGCATTGACCCCTCCTCTTCCTCGCGCGGAGCCCAGCTCCAGCAGCGCCTGTTGACCACATCAAGTGCCTCCGTCCAGCCCAGCACCAGATTTGGCCCAAGGCCCCTTTGGTGAGCACCCGCACGCAATCCTGCGCACTATTGTTTCCTGCGCCGGCCCCTATGGTTCAGATTCGGCCTGTGTAGGTTTTTTTCCAGATCTGCGATTTAGCTATTATCCCAGAAACGACTGTTTTACAGAAAACCCCTGTTCTACATGCATTTAATAATTCACAAACCATGCATCGGTTTAAAATGTTTTAAATACGTAAAATTCTTAGAATTTTGTCTAGTTTCATAATATCCAACTTTCATCCATGTTCAAAATGTTTAAACTTGCTGTTTGCATTTAATTTGCTAAATGCCATGTTAAAATGATTTATTTCATAACTAATTAACCGTAACTCGGAATTTAATAAACTTAATATGTAAATGGGGTGGAATAATGCATAGAATAAATTGGTTCACTTTATTTTGATGTTTAACAACTTTAAAATATGGTTTAGGGCAGAACAGTACCAAATTCGTAAATTGCACATGAGGATTTTCCGGAATTGTTGTTTGTTGTTCCGGCCTCATTTAAACTTGCCTAGATAGGTGGTTTTCATATGCTTAACCCCTTGCCATGTTTAATAACATTTAATATTGTTGGGTACATAACCGAGAGAGAACTAAATAATTGATGTGGTGTTTTGTCAATATGCAACTCGTTGCATATTGAGCTCCACTTTATTTGTTGTATTGTTTGTTGCACTTTGCCATGCCATGCCTCTTTAAACAGGACATGCATCATACTTGATTGTGCATCATGCCATGTTTATGTGGTGGTTGTTTACCATGTTGTTTGCTTCTTTTCGGTTGTGCTCCTCCTTGATAGTTCCGGTTACGTTGCGATTGTGAGGATTCGTTCGACTATGTCCGTTTGTCTTCTTCATGGACTCGTTCTTCTTCCTTGCGGGATTTCAGGCAAGATGACCATTACCCTCGATATCACTTCTATCTTTGCTTTGCTAGTTGTTCGCTCTATCGCTATGTTGCGCTACCTACCACTTGTTTATCATGCCTCCCATATTGCCATGCCAAGCCTCTAACCATCCTTCCTAGCAAACCGTTGTTTGGCTAAGTTAACGCTTTTGCTCAGCCCTTCTTATAGCGTTGCTAGTTGTGGGTGAAGTTGAAGTTTTGCTCCATGTTGGAACATGATGATTTTGGGATACCACAATATCTCTTATTTAATTAATGCATCTATATACTTGGTAAAGGGTGGAAGGCTCGGCCTTATGCCTGGTGTTTTGTTCCACTCTTGCCGCCCTAGTTTCCATCATACCGGTGTTATGTTCCTTGATTTTGCGTTCCTTACGCGGTTGGGGTCATGGGACCCCCTTGATATTTCGCTTTGAATAAAACTCCTCCAGCAAGGCCCAACCTTGGTTTTACATTTGCCTCACCTAAGCCTTTCCCTTGGGTTTTCGCGAGCCCGAGGGTCATCTTTATTTTAACCCCCCGGGCCAGTGCTCCTCTGAGTGTTGGTCCGAACCAGGCAACCTGCGGGGCCACCTCGGGGAAACTTGAGGGCTGGTTTTACTCGTAGCTTGACCTATCCGTTGTGCCCTGAGAACGAGATATGTGCAGCTCCTATCGGGATTTGTCGGCACATTCGGGCGGCTTTGCTGGTCTTGTTTTACCATTGTTGAAATGTCTTGTAACCGGGATTCCGAGACTGATCGGGTCTTTCCGGGAAAAGGAATATCCTTCGTTGATCGTGAGAGCTTGTGATGGGCTAAATTGGGACACCCCTGCAGGGTATTATCTTTCGAAAGCCGTGCCCACGGTTATGTGGCAGATGGGAATTTGTTAATGTCCGGTTGTAGAGAACTTGACACTTGACTTAATTAAAATGCATAAACGGTGTGTGTAGCCGTGATGGTCTCTTCTCGGCGGAGTCCGGGAAGTGAACACGGTTTGTGTTATGGTTGTGCGTAAGTAGTTTCAGGATCACTTCTTGATCTCTTCTAGCTTCACGACCGTTGCGTTGCTTCTCTTCTCGCTCTTCTTTGCGTATGTTAGCCACCATATTTGCTTAGTGCTTACTGCAGCTCCACCTCATTACCACATCCTACCCATAAGCTTACATAGTCTTGATCTCGCGGGTTTTGAGATTGCTGAGTCCTCGTGACTCATAGATACTACCAAAACAGTTGCAGGTGCCGATGATACCAGTGCAGGTGACGCAACCGAGCTCAAGTGGGAGTTCGATGAGGACCTTGGTCGTTACTATGTTTTGTTTCCTGATGATCAGTAGTGGAGCCCAGTTGGGACGATCGGGGATCTAGCATTTGGGGTTATCTTCTTTTCTTTTGGATGTGACCGTAGTCGGTCTATGTGTGTACTCTGAATGATGTATGTTTAATTAATGTATTGTGTGAAGTGGCGATTGTAAGCCAACTCTTTATCCCATTCTTGTTCATTACATGGGATTGTGTGAAGATGACCCTTCTTGCGACAAAACCACCATGCGGTTATGCCTCTAAGTCGTGCCTCGACACGTGGGAGATATAGCCGCATCGTGGGTGTTACACACAAGACCCCGGCAAGACCCTTGACGGGGACATCTGCGGGGCCACAACCAGGCCCGTACTTACTCAGGTTCCGCTGCCCCATGGCCATTCCAACGCAGCAGCCAGCCTGCCAACTAGGCACACACCTACGTGGCTGCATGCAAATTCTAGGCAAACCAGGCAAGCACCTGCGTGGTGGCATGCGAATCTTCGTGAAGACCCTGCCACCGCACCAGCGCAACAGCCAGCCAGCGTGGCGCTGAATGCCTCGTCAGCTTGGACGTGCGTCGAAGCGAGGCGAGGCAGCGACAGACGAGACAAGCTTCCTTGCCGTCCCCGATAAAGCAAGAGGACACGTCGGCAGCGCATTTAATGCGTTTTGTCCCATGATGTGAGAGATAAACTTGTACACTTTAACACTTTCCACCTCCTGTGTGCCGCTGTGGCAGCCCCTTTGACATATAAAAGGAGGCTTGAGGCGTACTAAGAAAGGATTAAGACTTTTTGGGCTAGGCATGCACCGCAGCTAGTTCAAGATCTCAAGAACACCAAATATACACCAAAGCAGGACTAGGGTATTACGCATCACTTGCGGCCCGAACCTGGATAAAGTTCCCCCGCGTTGGTCTTCTAAACCCGCTCTTTTTACAGCCCCGCGCCCCGGCAACCGTAGTAGGGATTCCCTGTGATCCCATAGGTGTCGTTCTTGAACCTCGACAAAGTATTTTCATCGGAGTTACGGATTATTTTGTATTAATTTTTAAAGTTTTAATCTATTTGTAGAGATAACAGATTTAATTTAATTAGAAAATGTAATTATGACGTCAGCGTGATGTCATCAGTCAACCATCTGTTGACTGGGTGGGTCCTGTTCGCCATAGGCTCAGACTAACTAAACGGGGTTAATTAGCTTAATTACTTGATTAGGTTAACTCGTTTTAATTAGTTTAGTTAAACATGATTAATTAACTTAATTAACTCATTAATTAATTAATTAATTAATTTTAACATTTATTATCATTTCTTTTTTAATCGTTCCAGGGTGGGGCCCCACTACTAGTGGCCCAAAGGGCCATAGCGGGGCGGAGCAGCCAGCGGTTACGGGCGCTCGCAGAGCCAGACGAACTCGGGCGGCGGCGGTCCTGGCGGGCGCAGCCACAACGGCCAAGGCGGCGGGGTGGCGCGGTCGGGGACGATCGACGTGGCAGCAGCATGGTGGGGCGAGCTAGAGCAAGGGGGGCTCGCGGGGCAGGTCGCGCTTGCGTGCGTCGGGCGCAGGCGTTTGCGGCCGAGGAGGCGCGTGCGGGCGCGCACGGTAGGCCGCGAGGCGACGAACGACGGACGGCGGCGAGCAGTGGCCAGAGCCACGCCAGGGCAGCACCAAGACAGGACGGGGCGAGTGCGGCGGTGCGGTGGAGGAGCAGCAGCCGCAACTGCAGCGGCTAGCGGACGGCAGGGGCAATGCATGCTCGGAGCGGGAGCCGAGCAGCGTGCGCATACGCTCGAGGTGGAACGTAAGGGAAGTAGGGGTGAGGCCCAGTGGCGCGGGGTGTGGCCGGAGAGGCCGATGGAGCGCGTGACGTGCGGTGACCGCGGGCAGGAACGGCGTGGGCGCGGGCTCGGCAAGCGGGGCGCGACACGCACCGCGAGTAGGGGGTGCGAGCGTCTTGGCCGAGGTGCGGCGCGGGCATGCGCATCGAGGCGCGGGCTTGTAGGGGATGGTGTGGCCGCGACAGAGAGGGAAGAGAGGGAAGGGGGCTTCACGTTCGATGAAGGGAAGAGGGGCGACGAGGCTCGTTGGAGCATTTGGGGAGGAGACGTGGACGACGGCTCTGGCGAAGGGTAGAACGGAGGAGCTCTGGGCGGCGGTGGTTGGCGACGTGGCAGTGAGTGGCGGGGCCAATCCACCGGAAAGGGGCTCCGGCGAGTGGTCAGGGATGGGCGGCGGTGTCGCGGCGTCGGCGTGGTCGAGCCCTAATCCAGATCGGATCGGGAGGGGGAGAGGGAGCGACATGGGGGAAGTGGGATGGATCGGGGGTTAGGGTTAGGTTGCTCAGGGGGATAAGGGGGAGTGGGGCCGGATGGGCCAGTGGGCTGGCCGGCTGGGCCGTTGCTACCTCTTGAGCATGCGTTGGTTTTCCCTTGAAGAGGAAAGGGTGATGCTGCAAAATAACGTAAGTATTTCCCTCAGAACCATGGTATCAATCCAGTAGGAGACTACACGCAAGTCCCTCGTACCCGCACAAACAATCAAGAACCTTGCAACCAACGCGATAAAGGGGTTGTCAGTCCCTTCACGGCCACTTGCAAAAGTGAGATCTGATAAAGATGATAAGATAAATATTTTTTATATTTTTGTTGTATAGATTGAAAAGTAAAGATTGCAAAATAGATGGCGACAGAGATAGCTAGTTGACGGGAGATTAATATGATGGAAGATAGACCCGGGGCCATAGGTTTCACTAGTGGTTTCTCTCAAGATAGCATATTCTATGGTGGGTGAACAAATTACTGTCGAGCAATTAATAGAAAAGCGCATAGTTATGAGAATATCTAGGCATGATCATTGATACGTCTTCAACGTATCTATAATTTTTGATTGCTCCATGCTACATTATCTTCTGTTTTGGACATTATTGGGCTTTAATATTCACTTTTATATTATTTTTGGGACTAACCTATTAACCGGAGGCCCAGCCCAGAATTGCTGTTTTTTTGCCTATTTCAGAGTTTCGCAGAAAAAGAATATCAAACGGAGTCCAAACGGAATGAAACCTTCGGGAACGTGATTTTTAGAACGAACATGATCCAGGAGATCGACTTGGACCCTAAGTCAAGGAAGCTTCGAGGAAGCCACAAGGTAGGGGGGCGCGCCTACCCCCCCAGGCGCGCCCTGCACCCTCGTGGGCCCCACATTGCTCCACCGACGTACTCCTTCCTCCTATATATACCTACGTACCCCGAAACGATCAGATACAGAGCCAAAAACCTAATTCCACCGCCGCAACCTTCTGTACCCACAAGATCCCATCTTGGGGCCTGTTCCGGAGCTCCGCCGGAGGGGGCATCGATCACGGAGGGCTTCTACATCAACACCATAGCCTCTCCGATGAAGTGTGAGTAGTTTACCTCAGACCTTCGGGTCCATAGTTAGTAGCTAGATGGCTTCTTCTCTCTTTTTGGATCTCAATACAATGTTCCCCCCTCTCTCGTGGAGATCTATTCGATGTAATCTTCTTTTGCGGTGTGTTTGTTGAGACCGATGAATTGTGGGTTTATGATCAAGTTTATCTATGAACAATATTTGAATCTTCTGAATTCTTTTATGTATGATTGGTTATCTTTGCAAGTCTCTTCGAATTATCAGTTTGGTTTGGCCTACTAGATTGATCTTTCTTGCAATGGGAGAAGTGCTTAGCTTTGGGTTCAATCTTGCGGTGTGCTTTCCCAGTGACAGTAGGGGCAGCAAGGCACGTATTGTATTGTTGCCATCGAGGATAACAAGATGGTTTTTTTTTATCATATTGCATGAATTTATCCCTCTACATCATGTCATCTTGCTTAAGGCGTTACTCTGTTCTTATGAACTTAATACTCTAGATGCATGCTGGATAGCGGTCGATGTGTGGAGTAATAGTAGTAGATGCAGGCAGGAGTCGGTCAACTTGTCTCGGACGTGATGCCTATATACATGATCATACCTAGATATTCTCATAACTTTGCTCAATTCTGTCAATTGCTCAACAGTAATTTGTTCACCCACCGTAAAATACTTATGCTCTTGAGAGAAGCCACTAGTGAAACCTATGGCCCCTGGGTCTATCTTCATCATATTAATATTCCAACACTTCGTTATTTCCTTTGCTTTTATTTTACTTTGCATCTTTATCATAAAAATACCAAAAATATTATCCTATCATATCTATCAGATCTCACTCTCGTAAGTGACCGTGTAGGGATTGACAAGCCCTTATCGCGTTGGTTGCGAGGATTTATTTGTTTTGTGTAGGTGCGAGGGACTCGCGCGTAGCCTCCTACTGGATTGATACCTTGGTTCTCAAAAACTGAGTGAAATACTTACGCTACTTTGCTGCATCACGCATTCCTCTTCAAGGGAAAACCAACGCAGTGCTCAAGAGGTAGCAAGAAGGATTTCTGGCGCCGTTGCTGGGGAGGTCTACGCAAAAGTCAATATACCAAGTACCCATCACAAACCCTTATCTCCTGCATTACATTATTTGCCATTTGCCTCTCGTTTTCCTCTCCCCCACTTCACCCTTGCCATTTTATTCGCCCTCTCTTTTCCATTCGCCTCTTTTTCGCTTGTTTTTCGTTGCTCGTGTGTTGGATTGCTTGTTTGTCACGATGGCTCAAGATAATACCAAATTATGTGACTTCACCAATATCAACAATAATGATTTCCTTAGCACTCCGATTGCTCCTCTTACCGATACTGAATCTTGTGAAATCAATGCTGCTTTGTTGAATCTTGTCATGAAAGATCAATTCGCCGGCCTTCCTAGTGAAGATGCCGCTACTCATCTAAATAGCTTCGTTGATTTGTGTGATATGCAAAAGAAGAAAGATGTTGACAATGATATTGTTAAATTGAAGCTATTTCCTTTTTCGCTTAGACATCGTGCTAAAGCTTGGTTTTCGTCTTTGCCTAAAAATAGTATTGATTCTTGGAATAAGTGCAAAGATGCTTTTATCTCTAAGTATTTTCCTCCCGCTAAGATCATCTCTCTTAGAAACGATATTATGAATTTTAAGCAACTTGATCATGAACATGTTGCACAAGCTTGGGAGAGGATGAAATTAATGATACATAATTGCCCCACTCATGGTTTGAATTTGTGGATGATTATACAAACAATTTATGTCGGATTGAATTTTGCTTCTAGAAATCGTTTAGATTCGGCCGCGGGAGGCACTTTTATGGAAATCACCTTAGGAGAAGCTACTAAACTCCTAGATAATATTACGGTTAATTATTCTCAATGGCACACTGAAAGATCTACTAATAAAAAAGTGCATGCGATAGAAGAAATTAATGTTTTGAGTGGAAAGATGGATGAACTTATGAAATTATTTGCTAGTAAGAGTGTTTCTTCTGATCCTAATGATATGCCTTTGTCTACTTTGATTGAGAATAATAATGAATCTATGGATGTGAATTTTGTTGGTAGGAATAATTTTGGTAACAACGCGTATAGAGGAAACTTAAATCCTAGGCCTTATCCTAGCAATTCCTCTAATAATTATGGTAATTCCTACTACAATTCTTATGGAAATTTTAATAAGATGCCCTCTGAATTTGAGACTAGTGTTAAGGAATTTATGAATTCGCAAAAGAATTTCAATGCTTTGCTTGAAGAGAAATTGCTTAAAGTTGATGAATTGGCTAGGAACGTTGATAGAATTTCTCTTGATGTTGATTCTTTAAAGCTTAGATCTATTCCTCCTAAGCATGATATCAATGAGTCTCCCAAAGCCATGAGAATTTCCATTGATGAGTTCAAAGAAAGAACCGCTAGGATGCGTGCTAAGAAAGATTGCTTTATGAAAGCGTGTTCTTCAAATTTCTATCAAAATAAAGATGAAGATCTAAAAGTTATTGATGTGTCCCCTATTAAATCTTTGTTTTGCAATATGAATCTTGATAATGATGGGACTGAATATGATCCACCTTTACCTAGAAGGCGTTCCAAAAATTCGGAGTTTTTAGATCTTGATGCTAAATTTGACAAAAGTGGGATTGAAGAAATCAAAACCCTAGATATTAATAAACCCACTATTTTGGATTTCAAGTAATTTAATTATGATAGTTGCTCTTTGATAGATTGTATTTCCTTGTTGCAATCCGTGCTAAATTCTCCTCATGCTTATAGTCAAAATAAAGCTTTTACCAAACATATCATTGATGCTTTGGTGCAATCTTATGAAGGAAAGCTTGAGTTGGAAGTCTCTATCCCTAGAAAACTTTATGATGAGTGGGAACCTACTATTAAAATTAAGATTAAAGATCATGAATGTTATGCTTTTTGTGATTTGGGTGCTAGTGTTTCCACGATTCCAAAAACTTTGTGCGATTTGCTAGGTTTCCGTGATTTTGATGATTGCTCTTTAAACTTGCACCTTGCGGATTCCACTATTAAGAAACCTATGGGAAGAATTAATGATGTTCTTATTGTTGCAAATAGGAACTATGTGCCCGTAGATTTTATCGTTCTTGATATAGATTGCAATCCTTCATGTCCTATTATTGTTGGTAGACCTTTCCTTAGAACGATTGGTGCAATTATTGATATGAAGGAAGGGAATATTAGATTCCAATTTCCATTAAAGAAAGGCATGGAACACTTCCCTAGGAAGAAAGTTAAATTACCTTATGAATCTATTATGAGAGCCACATATGGATTGCCTACCAAAGATAGCAATACCTAGATCTATCCTTACTTTTATGCCTAGCTAGGGGCGTTAAACGATAGCGCTTGTTGGGAGGCAACCCAATTTTATTTTTAGTTTTTTGCTTTTTGCTTCTGTTTAGGAATAAATATTTGATCTAGCCTCTGGTTAGATGTGTTTTTATGTTTTAATTAGTGTTTGTGCCAAGTTAAACCTATAGGATCTTCTTGGATGATAGTTATTTGATCTTGCAGAAATTTCCAGAAACTTTCTGTTCACGCAAATAATTGTTAAAAATCACCATAACGTGATAAAATACTGATTCCAATTGCTGCTGATCAATAAACAAAGTTTCTAGGTATTCCTATTTTGGATGATTTTTTGGAGTTCCAGAAGTTTGCGTTAGTTACAGATTACTACAGACTGTTCTGTTTTTGACAGATTCTGTTTTTCGTGTGTTGTTTGCTTATTTCGATGAATCTATGGCTAGTAAAAGAGTTTATAAACCATAGAGAAGTTGGAATACAGTAGTTTTAACACCAATATAAATAAAGAATGAGTTCATTACAGTACCTTGAAGTGGTCTTTTGTTTTCTTTCGCTAACGGAGCTCACGAGATTTTCTGCTGAGTTTTGTGTTATGAAGTTTTCAAGTTTTGGGTGAAAGATTTGGTGGATTATGGAACAAGGAGTGGCAAGAGCCTAAGCTTGGGGATGCCCATGTCACCCCCAAGATAATCTAAGGACACCAAAAAGCCAAAGCTTGGGGATGCCCCGGAAGGCATCCCCTCTTTCGTCTACTTCCATTGGTAACTTTACTTGGAGCTATATTTTTATTCACCACATGATATGTGTTTTGCTTGGAGCGTCTTGTATGATTTGAGTCTTTGATTTTTAGTTTACCACAATCATCCTTGCTGTACACACCTTTTGAGAGAGACACACATGATTCGGAAATTATTAGAATACTCTATGTGCTTCACTTATATCTTTTGAGTTATATAGTTTTGCTCTAGTGCTTCACTTATATCTTTTAGAGCACGGTGGTGGATTTGTTTTATAGAAAATATTGATCTCTCATGCTTCACTTAGATTATTTTGAGAGTCTTAAATAGCATGGTAATTTTCTTAAATAATCCTAATATGCTAGGTATTCAAGATTTGTAAAAACTTCCTTATGAGTGTGTTGAATACTAAGAGAAGTTTGATGCTTGATGATTGTTTTGAGATATGGAGGTAGTAATATTAAAGTTGTGCTAGTTGAGTAATTGTGAATTTGAGAAATACTTGTGTTGAAGTTTGCAAGTCCCGTAGCATGCACGTATGGTAAACGTTATGTAACAAATTTGAAACATGATGTGTTCTTTGATTGTCCTCCTTATGAGTGGCGGTCGGGGAAGAGCGATGGTCTTTTCCTACCAATCTATCCCCCTAGGAGCATGCGCGTAATGCTTGGATTTTGATAACTTGTAGATTTTTGCAATAAGTATGTGAGTTCTTTATGACGAATGTTGTGTCCATGGATTATACGCACTCTCACCTTTCCATCATTGCTAGCCTCTTCGGTACCGTGCATTGCCCTTTCTCACATTGAGAGTTGGTGCAAACTTCGCCGGTGCATCCAAACCACGTGATATGATACACTCTTTCACACATAAACCTCCTTATTTCTTCCTCAAAACAGCCATCATACCTACCTATTATGGCATTTCCATAGCCATTCCGAGATTTATTGCCATGCAACTTTCCACCGTTCCGTTCATCATGACACGTTCATCATTGTCATATTGCTTTGCATGATCATGTAGTTGACATAGTATTTGTGGCAAAGCCACCGTTCATAATTGTTTCATACATGTCACTCTTGGTTCATTGCATCCCGGTACACCGCTGGAGGCATTCATATAGAGTCATACTTTGTTCTAGTATCGAGTTGTAATCATTGAGTTGTAAATAAATAGAAGTGTGATGATCATCATTTAATAGAGCATTGTCCCAAAAAAAGGCCAAAAAAAAGAAGGCCCAAAAAAAAGAAATAAAAAGGGACAATGCTACTATCCTTTTTTCCACATTTGTGCTTCAAAGTAGCACCATAATCTTCATGATAGAGAGTCTCTTGTCGCTTTCATATACTAGTGGGAATTTTTCATTATAGAACTTGGCTTGTATATTCCAACAATGGGACTCCTCAAGTGCCCTAGGTCTTCGTGAGCAAGCAAGTTGGATGCACACCCACTTAGTTTCTTTTGTTGAGCTTTCATATATTTATAGCTCTAGTGCATCCGTTGCATGGCAATCCCTACTCCTAGCATTAACATAAATCGATGGGCATCTCCATAGCTCATTGATTAGCCTCGTTGATGTGAGACTTTCTCCTTTTTTGTCTTCTCCACATAACCCCCAATCATCATATTCTATTCCACCCATAGTGCTATATCCATGGCTCATGCTCATATATTGCGTGAAGGTTTATAAAGTTTGAGATTACTAAAGTATGAAACAATTGCTTGGCTTATCATCGGGGTTGTGCATGATGAGAGCATTCTTGTGTGACGAAAATGGAGCATGACTAAACTATATGATTTTGTAGGGATGAACTTTCTTTGGCCATGTTATTTTGAGAAGACATAATTGCTTAGTTAGTATGCTTGAAGTATTATTATTTTTATGTCAATATTAAAATTTTGTCTTGAATCTTTCGGATCAGAATATTCATACCACAAGTAAGAAGAATTACATTGAAATTATGCCTAGTAGCATTCCGCATCAAAAATTCTGTTTTTATCATTTACCTACTCGAGGACGAGCAGGAATTAAGCTTGGGGATGCTTGATACGTCTCCAACGTATCTATAATTTTTGATTGCTCCATGCTATATTATCTTCTGTTTTGGACATTATTGGGCTTTATTATTCACTTTTATATTATTTTTGGGACTAACCTATTAACCGGAGGCCCAGCCCAGAATTGCTGTTTTTTTGCCTATTTTAGAGTTTCGCAGAAAAAGAATATCAAACGGAGTCCAAACGGAATGAAACCTTCGGGAACGTGATTTTTGGAACGAACATGATCCAGGAGACTTGGACCCTAAGTCAAGGAAGCTTCGAGGAAGCCACGAGGTAGGGGGGCGCCTACCCCCCCAGGCGCACCCTCCACCCTCGTGGGCCCCATGTTGCTCCACCGACGTACTCCTTCCTCCTATATATACCTACGTACCCCCAAACGATCAGATACGGAGCCAAAAACCTAATTCCAGAACCGCAACCTTCTGTACCCACGAGATCCCATCTTGGGGCCTATTACGGAGCTCCGCCGGAGGGGGCATCGATCACGGAGGGCTTCTACATCAAAACCATAGCCTCTCCGATGAAGTGTGAGTAGTTTACCTCAGACCTTCGGGTCCATAGTTATTAGCTAGATGGCTTCTTCTCTCTTTTTGGATCTCAATACAATGTTCTCCCCCTCTCTCGTGGAGATCTATTCGATGTAATCTTCTTTTGCAGTGTGTTTGTTGAGACCGATGAATTGTGGGTTTGTGATCAAGTTTATCTATGAACAATATTTGAATCTTCTGAATTCTTTTATGTATGATTGGTTATCTTTGCAAGTCTCTTCGAATTATCAGTTTGGTTTGGCCTACTAGATTGATCTTTCTTGCAATGGGAGAAGTGCTTAGCTTTGGGTTCAATCTTGCGGTTTCCTTTCCCAGTGACAGTAGGGGCATCAAGGCACGTATTGTATTGTTGCCATCGAGGATAACAAGATGGGTTTTTTTTATCATATTGCATGAATTTATCCCTCTACATCATGTCATCTTGCTTAAGGCGTTACTCTGTTCTTATGAACTTAATACTCTAGATGCATGTTGGATAGCGGTCGATGTGTGGAGTAATAAATTCCGATTCATGTGTGTCTCTCCAAAAGGTGTGTACAGCAAGGATGATTGTGGTAAACTAAAAAGCAAAGACTCAAATCATACAAGACTCTCCAAGCAAAACACATATCATGTGGTGAATAAAAATATAGCCTCAAGTAAAGTTACATATAGACGAGGACGAAAGAGGGGATGCCTTCCGGGGCATCCCCAAGCTTAGGCTTTTGGTTGTCCTTGAATTTTACCTTGGGGTGCCTTGGGCATCCCCAAGCTTAGGCTCTCACCACTCCTTGTTCCAAAATCCATCAAATCTTTACCCAAAACTTGAAAACTTCACAACACAAAACTCAACAGAAAATCTCATGAGCTCCGTTAGTATAAGAAAAAAAATCACCACCTTAAGGTACTGTAATGAACTCATTCTTTATTTATATTGGTGTTAAACCTACTGCATTCCAACTTCTCTATGGTTCATACCCCCCGATACTAGCCATAGATTCATCAAAATAAGCAAACAACACACGAAAAACAGAATCTGTCAAAAACAGAACAGTCTGTAGTAATCAGATTTGTTCGAATACTTCTGGAACTCTAATTTTTTTGGAAAAATTAGGAAAGCCAAGATAATTTGTATATTGATCTACTTCAAAAAGATTTAGCAATTTATCACGTTCTGGTGAATTTTAACAATTATTTTCGTGAGCGCAAAGTTTTTGTCTTTTTTACCAAGATCAAACAATTATCACCCAAGAAGATCCTATTGGTTCTACTTGGCACAAACACTAATTAAAACATAAAAACACATCTAAACAGAATATAGATGAATTATTTATTACTAAACAAAAACAAAAAGCAAGAAACAAAAATAAAATTGGGTTGCCTCCCAACAAGCGCTATCGTTTAACGCCCCTAGCTGGGCATAAAAACAAGAATAGATCTAGGTATTGTCATCTTTGGTATGCAATCCATAAGTGGCTCTCATAATGGATTCATAAGGTAATTTAATTTTCTTCCTAGGAAAGTGTCCCATGCTTTTCCTTAACGGAAATTGGAAACTAATATTTCCTTCTTTCATATCAATAATTGCACCAATCGTTCTAAGGAAAGGTCTAACAAGAATAATATGACATGTAGGATTGCAATCTATATCAAAAACAATAAAATCTATGGGCACATAATTCCTATTTGCAACAATAAAAACATCATTAATCCTTCCCATAGGTTTCTTAATGGTGGAATCCGCAAGATGCAAATTTAAAGAACAATCATCAAATTCACGGAAACCTAACACATCACACAAAGTTTTTGGAATCGTGGAAACACTAGCACCCAAATCACACAAAGCATAGCATTCATGATATTTAATCTTAATTTTAATAGTAGGTTCCCACTCATCATAAAGTTTTCTAGGGATAGAGACTTCTAATTCAAGTTTCTCTTCATAAGATTGCATTAAAGCATCAACGATATGTTTGGTAAAAGCTTTATTTTGACTATAAGCATGAGGAGAATTTAACATGGATTGCGACAAGGAAATACAATCTATTAAAGAACAATTATCATAATTAAATTCCTTGAAATCCAAAATAGTGGGTTCATTGCTATCTAAAGTTTTGACCTCTTCAATCCCACTTTTACCAATTTTTGCATCAAGATCTAAAAAATATGAATCATTGGGACGCCTTTTAACTAAAGTTGACTCATCTCCAGTCCCGTCTTTATCAAGATTCATATTGGAAAACAAAGATTTAATAGGGGACACATCAATTACTTTTAGATCTTCATCATTATTACCTTCTAGCTCTTCCGGTTTGGCGGCCATCTTATTAACTAAGGTGGCCTGCTTATCCAAAATTTGGGCTATTAAGTTTTCAAGATGGGCGATCTAAGATTTCAAACCATAAATCCATAAAACTTTTTTGTTCTTTAAGCTCGTTTCTAAAGAAAGTATTATGCTCAAATTGCAAAGTCATAAAGCTTCTAACGTTGTTTTCAATTTGTTCCAACCTTCTAAGGTGAGGATCAACGTTTTTTGGCAAGGCCATAAGGGCAAACAGGCACACAAGAAGCAAGCGAAAAGATACGAACGGAAAAAGAGGTTGAATAAAACGGCAAAGGTGAAGTGGGGGAGAGGAAAACGAGAGGCAAATGGCAAATAATGTAATGCAAGGGAGAAGAGTTTGTGATGGGTAATTGGTATGTCTTGACTTGTGCGTAGATCTCCCCGGCAACGGCGCCAGAAATGGCTCGTTGACGGGAGATCAAATCTTGACTTGACTTGGTGCAAATCTCCCCGGCAACGGCACCAGAAATCCTTCTTGCTACCTCTTGAGCATGCGTTGGTTTTCCCTTGAAGAGGAAAGGGTGATGTAGCAAAGTAACGTAAGTATTTCCCTCAGTTTTTGAGAACCAAGGTATCAATCCAGTAGGAGACTACACGCAAGTCCCTCGTACCTGCACAAACAATCAAGAACCTTGCAACCAACGCGATAAAGGGGTTGTCAGTCCCTTCACGGCCACTTGCAAAAGTGAGATATGATAAAGATGATAAGATAAATATTTTTGGTATTTTTGTTGTATAGATTGAAAAGTAAAGATTGCAAAATAATCGGCGACAGAGATAGCTAGTTGACAGGAGATTAATATGATGGAAGATAGACCTGGGGGCCATAGGTTTCACTAGTGGCTTCTCTCAAGATAGCATATTCTGCGGTGGGTGAACAAATTACTGTCGAGCAATTGATAGAAAAGCGCATAGTTATGAGAATATCTAGGCATGATCATGTATATAGGCATCACGTCTGTGAAAAGTAGACCGAAACGATTCTGCATCTACTACTATTACTCCACACATCGACCGCTATCCAGCATGCATCTAGAGTATTAAGTTCATAAGAACAGAGTAACTCATTAGGCAAGATGACATGATGTAGAGGGATAAACTCAAGAAATATGATATAAACCCCATCTTTTTATCCTCGATGGTAACAATACAATACGTGCCTTGGTGCCCCTGCTGTCACTGGGAAAGGACACCGCAAGATTGAACCCGAAGCTAAGCACTTCTCCCATTGCAAGAAAGATCAATCTAGTTGGCCAAACCAAACTGATAATTCGAAGAGACTTGCAAAGATATTAAATCATGCATATAAGAATTCAGAGAAGAATCAAATATTGTTGATAGATAATCTTGATCATAAACCCACAATTCATCGGATCTCGACAAACACACCGCAAAAAGAATTACATCAAATAGATCTCCAAGAGAATCGAGGAGAACTTTGTATTGAGATCCAAAGAGAGAGAAGAAGCCATCTAGCTAATAACGATGGACCCGAAGGTCTGTGGTAAACTACTCACACATCATCGGAGAGGCCATGGTGTTGATGTAGAAGCCTTCCGCGATCGATTCCCCCTCCGGCGAAGCGCCGGAAAAGGCCCCAAGATGGGATCTCACGGGTACAGAAGGTTGCGGCGGTGGAAATAGGGTTTCGTGGTGCTCTTGGATGTTTTCAGGGTATATGAGTATATATAGGCGAAAGAAGTAGGTCGGTGGAGCCACGAGGGGCCCATGAGGGCGGGGGGCGCGCCTACCCCCCTGGGCGTGCCTCCCTTCCTTGTGGCCGCCTCGTTGCTTCCTTGACGTCCACTCCAAGTCTCCTGGATTACGTTTGTTCCAAAAACAATCCTCGCGAAGGTTTCATTCCGTTTGGATTCCGTTTGATATTCCTTTTCTGCGAAACACTGAAATAGGCAAAAAAACAACAATTTGCACAGGGCCTTCAGTTAATAGGTTAGTCCAAAAAATAATATGAAAGTGCATAATAAAGCCCATTAAACATCCAAAACAGATAATATAATAGCATGTAACAATAAAAAATTATAGATACGTTGGAGGCGTATCAGCCGTTTGGTCCAGTTAGCCAGGGGTGGGGGTTCTTTCTCCTTTTATTCATTTCTTTTGGTTTTGTCTTTTGTTTTATTTATTTTTCCTTTCCTTTTCTATTTTATTTTATTTTAATTTAGTTTTATAAAACATAAGAGTTGTACCTAAATTAGTATCACTAATTATTCCTCAGCTACAAAAGTTTAAACCCCTGAATTAAATAGTTTAACATTTTATAAATAATAAAAGGCATTTATTAAATTGGTTATGTTGCTATTTTATTCAATTTAGAGTATTTAAACATTTTATAAAAGTGTGGTTTCTCCACCATAATTACCTATGCATTATTTGGCACAACCCGAACATTTAGTTTTAACGTTTGAAAAGTTTTATTGTTTGCCTTTAATTTGAAGTTGAATTCCGAACCGGCTTTGAAATAATGTGAGATTATCATCAGTAACCGAGGTGACATGACATCATTAGCAGAGGGTTACTGTAGCTTAATTACCCCAGCGTCACACTTCTCCTCCAGTACAAGAAATCTTGTCTCGAGATTTAAGAGGTGGAATAAGGGGGGAAGGTCTGGTTACAAAATTCTAACGAATCTTCTCGGTCTTGGTTGCTCTTCTCAAAGAGGTCGATCCATAGATTTGATGTCTTCATTCCTATGCATCAATGCATCATGATGAAGTTGTCGTCCTTCCTTTAGGATCTTCATCGTACTTACGAAAGGATAAGAAGGGAAAACTCTATAAGGATGGATTCTAACAAGATTGAGCATCAGACGGTTCACTGAGGGGAGGAAGCATAAGTATATCTCGAATTCAAACCTAAGAAGATATCGAGAGCAAAGTAAGATGGTACCATGAGAAGTTTCAAATGGATGGGCGATTGTTCGATGTCTGATACAAAGTGCGAAAGGGGCCAGAGCAACGAGATTGAGTATTGCGTCTGTTACCAGAATAGATCACTAGGAAGGTGGCCCGTGAATTACATACGAGGCCACGCACAAGGAATAACTTCGGAAACTGGGGGTGTACAGGAGAGTCAGGTTTCAATCCTGTGGAGTTGTTGGTTATGGGCCCACCATGTGGGTTAAAGGTAGAAAGGGCACTGACATCTTGCACGATCATGATAGTAAGGCCTGTCAGAGGATAGCCTGTCAGTTATGTCTACAACAATATCGGTACCAAGGGCGAGGGAAGAAAAGAACCATTTTCCTGCTCATTGAAACGAGGCGACACAATAGGCAAAGTTCTCGTCCATCGGTGGTTACCGGAATGTCATCAACAATAGTAACAAGGTTACACTAGACAAGATGGTACGCCAAGGTGTTTAACTAAGCACGGAAGTATTACTGCTTATATCATATAGGTCACAATAAAGGTTAACCAAAACAATGGAAAGGAAAATGTGATTATTACATTAATCAGACCAATAGAAAGGAAATGGTGTTTATACTCAAGTAATAGAGTATAACTTTCCCAAGGAAAGTCAGAGCAAGATATTAATGATAGGGCTCCAAGTATGTAAGCATTTAGACGAAGGGGCAAGGATTTTATGAGGTTTACCCATACATCGGTGTTTGGATAATTGACACTGAAAATTTAGCATTATGCTTCAAATGTTCTTTATTGAAGATAAGAGTACCACAGACATGCTTCGAGATAGCATTGACATGGTCATCAAGTAAAGGTCAAACTTTGGATACACAAAGGATCCATTAGGAACAACTTATAGAATAAGTCCTACAATTTCCTCATGGAAAATGGCTAACCTTGCTAAAAGGGAAACTATAACAATAGGTCCTCCGGCCAGGTGTGCTAGGCATGACATCACCTTGTTATAACTCCGGGGAATATGTTCCAACCATCATATCTGACCGAGATTCAGATCTGATTGGTGTTAGGATACCTCAGACTCATGATACCTAAGAATGAAGGGGCGCAACACAATTTGACGAGATGGAGTTGCAAGATTCTCGGGAAATGAACTATGGAAGCAAGTTCTGAATCATGAGTTCAGCATTAAACCAAGGAGAGGGTGAGGAGGTGGCTGATGAACTCAGCGACAATTCATTGAGATTTCCAAAAGATGGATTTCCACAATTATGTGAACAAAGAGATAACATTTGTCGGATCAAATGATATAATGAGGTGTGCTCGAGAAAAACATACACAATTAAACATTGGTTGAAAGGTGCACCCGAAATATGGGCTTAGGTAGTATGATCAATGTTAGAATGGTGATTCGGTAACCAATGGTCTAATGATGAAATGTCGACCATTAACTTCAAAGCAATGTGAGTAATTCCTTCGTAGGCTCGTTGGTCGGTGAGGAGTTGGATGAGATTCATCATGTAATCTAGTTAGTTTTGTTAGGGCTTGATCCCTAGTATCCACTATGTTCTGAGATTGATGTTGCTATGACTTTGCCATGCTTAATGCTTGTCACTTTGGGCCCGGGTGCCATGATTTCATATCTGAACCGTTTATGTTATCACCATTATATCCATGTTCTAGATCCGATCTTGCAAGTTATAGTCACCTACTATGTGTTATGATCCGGCAACCCCGGAGTAACAATAGCCGGGACCACTCCCGGTGATGACCGTAGTTTAAGGAGTTCATGTATTCACCGTGTGTTAATGCTTTGTTCCAGCTCTCTATTAAAAGGAGGCCTTAATATCCCATAGTTTCCAATTGGACCCCGTTGCCACGGGAGGGTAGCACAAAAGATGTCATGCAAGTTCTGTCCATAAGCACAGATGACTATTTACGGAATACATGCCTACATTATATTTATGAACTGGAGGTAGTGCCGTATCGCCCTAGGTTATGACTGTCACATGATGAATATCATCCAACAAATTACCGATCCAATGCCTACGAATTTATCTTATATTGTTCTTGCTAAGTTACTACTGCTATCGTTACTGTTGCACTTGCTACAAAACTACTGCTATCACTATTACCGTTACCATTGCTGCTGCTACTATTATCAAAACTATCATATTACATTGCTACTGATCACGTTGCTGCAGATACTTAATCTCCAGGTGTGGTTGAATTGACAACTCAGCTGCTAATACCTGCACATATTCTTTGGCCCCCCTTGTGTCGAATCTATAAATTTGGGTTGAATACTCTGCCCTCGAAAACTGTTGCGATCCCCTATACTTGTGGGTTATGAAGACCTTTTTCTGGAGCTGTTGCTGTGGAGCATAGCTATATTTGTTGAGTCACTTGGGATTATTATCAATTTATCACTATGAATAATCCGAAGGATGCTAAGACTAAGATTTATCCCTCTAAGATGAGGGGAGGTAAGGAACTGCCATCTAGTTCTGCTTTAGATTCACCTTCTGTTATAAGTAAACTTGCATAACACCACATGCTATCCATCCTGATATGTCACAAGTTATTGAAGATGCTACTTCTGCTATGAATGATACTTGTGATGATGCTAGTACCTTGCTTGATGATAATGATGTGCCACTAGGTGACTTTCGTGATTAACAAATTGCTAGAGTAAGACAACATGATGTTGTTGAAATTGATGATGACCTTGAACCTGAAAATCTTGAAACACCTACTAGAACTAGCCCTCCTAGATATTAAATGACTAAGGTACCGGAAGGCTATGTTATGAATGAAGAGACAACTAGAGACATTCTTGCTTGTAAGGATAGAGATGATCTAGAGAAATTATTGTGCAAGTATAAAGAAAAATCTCTGAATGCTATAATGCAATATGATCCTAAGTTTGCTACTTCACCTATCTTTATTGATGATAAGGATTATGAATTCTCTGTCGACCCAGAGTTGGTTACTTTGGTTGAATCTGATCCTTTCCATGGTTATGAGACTGAAACTGTTGTGGCACATCTTACTAAGTTGAATGACATAGCCACCCATTTTACTCATGATGAGAAAACTCACTATTATTATATTCTCAAATTATCTCCGTTCTCATTAAAGGGTGATGCTAAAGCTTGGTACAATACTCTTGCTCCTGGTTGTGTGCGTAGTCCCCAAGATATGATTTATTACTTCTCTAAAAAATATTTCCTTGCTCATAACAAACAAGCTGCTTTACAGGAAATATTTAACTTTGTGCCAATTAAAGAAGAGAGTCTCCCACAAGCTTGGGGGAGGCTCTGCCAATTGCTTAATGCTTTGCGTGATCATCCTCTTAAGAAAAATGAAATACTTGATATCTTCTATAATGGACTAACTGATGCTTCTAGGGATTTCCCAGATAGTTGTGCTGGTTGTGATTTCAGGGAACGAACTATTGGGCAAGCTGAAGAATTATTGAATAACATATTGAAAAATTATGATAATTGGACTCTTCCTGAACCACCGCCTAAACCCACTCCAAAGAAGAGGGGTATATTATATCTCAGTCCTGAAGATATGCAAGAGGCAAAGAAATCTATGAAGGAAAAAGGTATTAAAGCTGAGGATGTTAAAATTTTACCTCCTATTGAAGAAATACATGGGCTTAATACACCACCACTGCCTAAGGTGGTAGAGGTAAATTCTCTAATGAAGTTCAATGATAATGACAATCCTCACAATATGCACCCTAGCCAATGCCTTTATGAGTTTGAAAACTACATTCAAAAACAAGATCACGTCAATGCAAATGTTATGAAACAATTGAAATACATCTTTGATATGATTTCTCGCTTGAGTGACTTGTTATTTAGAATCTCAAATGATGTTAGAGGTGTTGGAAAGCATGCTTCTGTGGTTCAAACTCAGTTAGAACAAGTTGCCAAATCTCAAAGAGAGTTGCTTGATGAAATGAATAATAATATCAATGATCATTCTGTTAGAGTAATGACTAGAGGAGGTAGAATGACTCAGGAACCACTTTATCTTGAGGTACATGCAAAAAGAATTGAACAAGACTCTCAAAGAGCTAACTGATGCACGTAGTCCTTCTAAAAAGAAAAAGAAGAAGAAAAATGATAGGACTTTGCATGTCTCTAGTGAACATGAAGTAGAAAAACCTCCTGATAATGATAATGAAATTTCTATCTCTGATGCTGAAACTCAATCTGGTAATGAACACTCACCTTCTTATAATGAAAAATATAATGATGAGGTTCATGAATACTCTCAAACAAATAGTAAAGAACCACAAAATGATGTTGAGATAGAACCTGCAGTTGATCTTGATAACCCACAACCCAACAATACATGATATGATAAAAGAGACTTTATTGCTAGAAAACACGGTAAGGAAAGAGAAACGTCGGTTCAAAAACCTATGCCTTTTCCACCTAAGTCAACTAAAAAGAAAGATGATGGTGAATTTGAACGTTTTGCTGAAATGCTGAGGCCATTCTTTTTGTGTACTCGCTTGACTGATATCTTGAAAATGCCTCCTTATACAAAGTACACGAAAGACATCATCACCAATAAGGGAAAAATACCGGAAGCTGAAATCTCCACCATGCTTTCTAATTACACTTTTGAAGATGGAGTACGTAAAAAACTTGGAGATCCGGGAATACCAACTATACCTTGCTCCATCAAAAAGAATTATGTGAAAACTACTTTATGTGATTTAGAAGTTGGTGTCAGTGTTATGCCTTTCTCTTTATATAAAAGAGTTGATTTGAATAAACTCACACCTACTGAAATATCTTTGCAAATGGCTGACAAATCAACTGCCATACCTATCGGTATCTGTGAGGATGTGCCCATTGTTCTTGCTAATGTTACTTTTTTGGCTGACTTTGTTATACTTGAGATGCCCGAGGATGACAACATGTCGATTATCCTAGGTAGACCCTTCTTGAATACTGCAGGGGCTGTTATTGATTGCAATAAAAGCAAGGTCACTTTTCATATCAACGGTAATGAGCATACGGTGCACTTTTTGAAGAAACGGTTTCAAGTGAATGGTATTAATGTTATTGAAAAATCTCCGACAATCACTATTGGAAGTTTTCAACTACCTCTACCTACTATCAAAAAGAAATATTAAGTGCTTATTGTTGGGGACATTCATATCCTTGTTGAGGAAACTTAGTGATTTGTGGAAGTTCTTCGGTTTCATGCTAATCGAAAGTGGTTATTAATAAGACCTGATCAACCTTATTAATGGATTATTTTTGAGAGGTATGAAGTTGATGAATTTAGTAAGCACTACCTTCTGTCCCTATATTTTGTTTCCTATTTTTATTAGTTAAGTAAAATAAAATTCAATGTTTTGTCTGTTTTATGAATTTCCCGTGCAATAAAAAAAGGGATAATTAGATTTATGCCCCTAGTTGTGTCCCACTCGTCTGTTTTACCCCTAATTCCCAAAAGTCACCGGTTCTGTCCAAATCACTTTGCTCCTCTTATGCTTTTGCCCTTTGACCGTTTGACCGTCAGTTTGAAAACTTCTTAACTAATTCATACTAAATCAGAAAAATGCAAATAAGATAGCAAAATGTTCAGAAAAACATCACCTATATGTGAGTGTCATTTGCATTCATGAAAAAAGTGTTGGAAAGTGCCCATCCGAGTTTTAGCTCTTATGCTACCACCATTAATAGTAAAATCTAAAAAATTCAAAAATAATTTGGTGGCAAAGAATGACAAATGTTTTAAGTGCCTGCCAAGTTTCATCAGGGAATAACATTCGTGGGTGCCGCGGCCAAAAAAATAATCAGCACTCCAAAATAGATTTTTTTGCCACGACTTCCACGAATGTCGTTCCCTAATGAAACTTGGCAAGCACTTAGAACACTTGTTGTTCTTTGCCACCATTTTTTTTAATTTTTTTGAATTTTTTTAGAGTTTGCTATTCATGGTGGTATCAAAAGAGCTAAAACTCGGATGTGCACTTTCCAACACTTTTTTCATGAATGCAAATGACACTAACATATAGGTGATGTTTTTCTGAACATTTTGGTATCTTATTTGCATTTTTTTGATTTTGTATGAATTAGTTATGAAGTTTTCAAACTGACGGTCAAACGGTCAAAGGGCAAAAGCGTAAGAGGATCAAAGTGACTTGGACAGAACCAGTGACTTTTGGGAATTAGGGGTAAAACAGATGAGTGGGACACAACTAGGGGCATAAATCTAATTATCCCATAAAAAATGACCCAAAAATAAAATTTCTCAGAATGCTCTGAAAATTTAATACAATTTTTTCTGCATATTTAAGAATTTTTGGTGCAAATAACATCAGAGGGAGGTGCACGAGGTGGGCACAACCCACCTGGGCGCGCCAAGACCCCCAGGCGCGTCCTGGTGCGTTGTGGTCCCCACGTGGGGCCCCTCACTTATCTCCTCACACCACATCATCACCTACCTCCAGAAAAAATTCTCCATTGCTCTCTCTCTCTCTCTCTCGTGTTCTTGCTCTCAAACCCGCAGATTTCGATCTCTTTGCTCGAAGCTCCATTTCCGAAACTGTTTCGGTGGATTGTTGCTTGGTATGTGACTCCACGGTTTGTCCAATTAGTTTTTTTTAGTGGTTTATATTTTGAATAATTAGCTACTCTTGGTGCTGCTGTAGATGAGCTTGCATGTTGAATTCTTAGAGTTCTAAGTAGTTTGAATGCTTGCTATGGTTTCTATGTATCCCTATGAGTAATTGCTACCAATTATACGAAGTTTTGTTGATATATTTTTGTCACCCAAAATTTTTCAGAAAATTGTACGCGAACATGATGAACCTATTTGGAAGGAGTTCTTCGAGGAGGAGATCCTCGGGGCATCTTCTAGTGATAGCTCCGCTCGTCGGTCTTATGTTGAACCAAGTGAAAGTTCCATTCGAGATGCCGCCACCAAAACATGTGTATGGCCATGCGATGATTATATGGTGCGTGTGGGCATTAAGAAGGAATTTGAGCAATATGTTCACAATGTCGGTCTCAGCCCCTACATTTCAGATAAGTGCGATCAACACCACACCGTCACTGAATCATTTGTCAAAGGATTTAAATTTCATCCCCGTGAGTCTAGGGTGTTATTTAAACTGTATGAAAATTCATTTACCATATCACTAGTGAGATTTGCTCACCACTGCAACTCCCATTCTGGGGTTCGCTTGACGAACCGCCAAGGGCTGAGTACCAGTCATTCTTGACCAGTCTTTGCTATGGTGAGACAGGGGAGTGACTCAAGGTAGAATAAAGAGCATTCATTTTCCCGCAATTCAATACTTTGCTTTATTCAATGGGAAATGTATTGTAGGCAAACAAGATTGTAGTACACTTTGTGCTACAGACTTGAGCCTTTAGCGCACCGCTCTCACCGGTGATAGGAGTTATAATCTTGGAGCAATTGTTGCACGTAGATTGCAGCACAACGCTAATAGTGTCTATTTCTATGGTGGAATTTATGCCACGCGTTTAGCTAGAGAGTTGGGTGTTTCACCTTTGCCCTTTGACCCTATCCTACCCACGCAATATTTAGACTTTGATGCTATGAAAAATCATAAGATCCTTAAAGGAGATATTCATAATTTCACCTATAAACTGATGTTTAACCAAGATTCTGTTGTGCACATATTTTCCTGTGCCTGCTCTTTTTGATTATCACAGCAAGGGAAGATATTTTGTTCTTGAGAGCGAGGCCCGAGCCCGGAACGCTGCGGTTGAGGTAGCACAGCAGGCCGAGGCATCCGCACCGGGAGCCTTCGTGAGCTACCACTCCAACTACTATCCAGGCTACTGACTGCTTACCAAGTTAGGCCAAAAGCCTAAGCTTTGGGGAGTACGTGTTTCCCACTGACATTACATTCATGCTCGCACATTTCATTCCAGTTGTCGGTGTCCACACTTTTTCATTGCACCATCCATGTTAAATTTATTTTCTCGCTTTCTTCTTATGTGTTTGAAAAACCCTTAGAAAAACCAAAAAATTAGTTGTAGTGATTTTAGTTTCTATGCATGCTTAGATGTAGCACTAAAAAGAAAACCCAAAAATATTTCCTTTTCTTCTTTTGCTTGCTGGGAGCTTTCCCGTGTAAATAGTTTTCTTCTCATTTTTGCTTTTCCCTTTTGTTTGCTTGTTCAAGAAAACCAAAAACTCCAAAAATATTTGAGTGTGTTTCTCTGAAATTCTTTTCTTTTTATTTGAGTCATACCGAGGGGAAGACCATGATGAAAATGTTGAGTGGCTCTCATTTGCATAATTGTTTACCTAACAAAGAGCCCATTTTACCTTGTCTTCTCTTGTCGAATAAAATGTTTGCAGATTCCAGCTTAGTCCATGACACTCTTGCACTATTATTATTTTCATATCGTTCGGTCGTGCAAGTGAAAGGCAATAATGACGATATTCGATGAACTGGCCGTGGTAGAGAGAAACGGGTATGAACTTGACTTGTTCTGTTTTTGTAAATATGTTTAACCTAGTATCCATGATTCAGCCCATTATGATTAAACATGTTTGCACTGACAATTAGAGATTATAGTTTCTCATGCCATGCATAAGTAGCTAGGGGTGGATAATGATTTATCTTGGATATCAACATTGCGTTAAAATAATTGTGATGTAGTATGATGATATGGTATCCTCCTCTGAATGTTCGAGTGGCTTGACTTGGCACATGTTCATGCATGTAGGTGAATCAAAACCAACATAGCCTCTATGGTATTTATGTTCATGGTGTTCATACCCTACTCATGCTAGTGCCCAATGTTACTTATGCACAATGCATGTTCATGACCGTTGTTGCTCTCTAGCTGGCCGCTTCTCAATCTATTTGCTAGCCTTTGCCTATACTAAGTGGGAATTCTGCTTGTACATCAAAAACCTTGAACCCAAGTTATTCTAGATGAGTCCACCATACCTACCTATATGCATTATTACCCTGCCGTCCTAAGTAAATTTGCATGTGCCACCTCTAAAAACTTCAAATAAATATCCTTCTTGTGTGCCTGGATCGTTCATGGAACGACAAGAGGTGGGCGATATCTTCCATGCTAAGCGGGATATTTTCAGGTCAAGTGTTTATTCACTCGCCATCGCACGAGAAAAGGGCGGTAATAGGGATGCCCAGTCCCAAACTACAAACAGAAAAATCTTACAAATAATCAAACAAAAACTCCCAATGGAGTCAAAACCTTTACTTTTATTGCTTGGGAACCGCTAGTAGCGTGCTTAGCATGGAAGATATTGATAACTGATAGTCGTGAAGTAAACAAGAAGGGTGCATGTCTCAAAATGTCATTTACCTATGTTTTAAAATTTTGAGCTCTGGCACCTCTGCAAATCAATGCTTCCCTCTGCATAGGGACTATCTATTTACTTTTATGTTGTGTCATCACCTTCTAAAACAAGCGCCAGAACCTGAGAGCACTGTTGTCATGCTTATGCATTATGTATAGCTAATGTTGGGTGCATCATGACTAGATCTTTTCTACCATGAATTACAATGTTTAGTCGCTGCTTGAACTTTGGAGGTGCTCTGCATTTATGTTTTGCGGTCTTAGAAAGGGCTAGCGAGATACCACTATTGTCATATTATATCATGGTTGTTTTATAACGTGTTGCTGTTCGAGATATATTGTTATTGCTCGCTAGCTAATTATGTCATTGATATGAGTTAATATAATCTTTAAGAGTTATTGTCGGCATGGTTAGTTATAAGAGTGATTGAAAACCTGGGTGCTATTTAAGCTTATTTATGCAAAAAAGAGCAAAAGAGTTCGTAAAAGTTTTTCTTTTTCACTTTCAGTTTATCAACTGAATTGCTTGAGGACAAGCAAAGGTTTAAGCTTGGGGGAGTTGATACGTCTCCAACGTATCTACTTTCCCTAATGCTTTGCCTCGTATTTTGACTCTAATTTGCATGATTTGAAGGAAACTAACCCCGGACTGACGGTGTTTTCAGCAGAACTACCATGGTGTTCTTTTTGTGCAGAAATAGAAGTTCTCGGAATGGAACGAAACTTTGTGAGGATTTTTTATATCAATAAAGAGATTTTCTGGAGACAAGAGTCACCAGAGGGGGCAGCTGGGTGGGCACAACCCACCAGGGCGCGCCTGCCCCCCAGGCGCGCCCAGGTGGGTTGTCCCCACCTGGTGGCCCTTGATACGTCTCTAACGTATCTATAATTTTTGATTGTTCCATGCTGTTATATTATCAATCTTGGATGTTTTATAATCATTTTATAGTTATTTTCTATCATTTTTTGGTACTAACCTATTGACATAATGCCAAGTGGCAGTTGCTGTTTTCAGCATGTTTTTTACATCGCAGGAAATCAATACCAAACGGAGTCCAAATGCAACAAAACTTTACAGAGATTTTTTCTGGACCAGAAGACACCCAATGGGCAAAGACAACGCCTGGGGGTGCTCCAAGAGGAGCACAACCCACCAGGGCACGCCAGGAGGCCCAGGTGCGCCCTGGTGGGTTGTGCCCACCTCGGGTGCCCCCCGGACCCCTCTTTGCTCTATAAATACCCCAATATTCCATAAACCCTAGGGGAGTCGACGAAAATCAATTCCAGCCGCCGCAAAGTCCAGAACCATCAGATCCAATCTAGACACCATCACGGAGGGGTTCACCACTTCCATTGGTGCCTCTCCAATGATGCGTGAGTAGTTCTTTGTAGACCTTCGGGTCCGTAGTTAGTAGCTAGATGGCTTCCTCTCTCTCTTTTGATTATCAATACAATGGTCTCTTGGAGATCCATATGATGTAACTCTTTTTGCGGTGTGTTTGTTGGGATCGGATGAACTTTGAGTTTATGATCAGATCTATCTTTTTATATCCATGAAAGTTATTTGAGTTTCTTTGATCTCTTATATGAATGATTGCTTATAGCCTCGTATTTATTCTCCGATATTCGGGTTTTGTTTGGCCAACTTGATCTATTTATCTTGCAATGGGAAGAGGTGCTTTGTAGTGGGTTCGACCTTACGGTGCTTGATCCCAGTGACAGAAGGGGAACAGACACGTATGTATCGTTGCTACTAAGGATAAAACGATGGGTCTATCTCTACATAGATAGATCTTGTCTACATCATGTCATCGTTCTTATTGCATTACTCTGTTTCTCCATGAACTTAATACACTAGATGCATGCTAGATAGCGGTTGATGTGTGGAGTAATAGTAGTAGATGCAGGCAGGAATCGTTGTACTAATCTTGGACGTGATGCCTATGTAATGATCATTGCCTGGATATCGTCATGATTATTTGAAGTTCTATCAATTACCCAACTGTAATTTGTTTACCCACCGTTTGCTATTTTTCTCGAGAGAAGCCACTAGTGAAACCTACGTCCACCGGGTCTCTTTCTCATATTATTTGCCTTTGCGATCTTCTTTTCCTTTGCTTTTATTTTCAGCTCTATTAAACCAAAAATACAAAAATACCTTGCTACGTTTTATTCGTATATATATATATTTTATGTGGCATTTGATCTATCAATCTACTACAAATTTATTCACGTCCGTTTGCCTATCTTGAGGCGCCGCTACCCGAAAGGGATTGACAACCCCTTTTACACGTCAGGTTGCGAGTATTTGTTATTTGTGTGCAGGGGTTGTTTACGTTGTGTTGCTTGGTTCTCCTACTAGTTTGATAACCTTGATCTCGTAACTGAGGGAAATACTTACCACCGTTGTGCTGCATCACCCCTTCCTCTTTGGGGAAATACCGACGTAGCTTCAAGCCGCATCAAAAGGAATTTCTGGCGCCGTTGCCGGGGAGGATCACGTCAAGATAGTCTCCCGCCTCGTGCCAATTTCTGGCACGTTGCCGGGGAGGATCTTCAACATATACCAGGTTCCTAATCACAAATCTCATCTCCTCACAATTTACATTATTTGCCATTTGCCTCTCGTTTTCCTCTCCCCCACTTCAGAAGAATTTGCCATTTTATACGCCCCTCTTTTTCGTTCGCTGTTTTCTTGCCGGATCTATTTTTGAGTGCAATCTTGTTGCGTAGTCATCATGACTCAAGAGAACACCAAGTTGTGTGATTTCTCAAATACAAACAACAATTATTTTATTGGCACTCCGATTGCTCCTCCCGCCATTAGTGCGGAGTATTGTGATATTAATACTGCTTGCTGAATCTTGTAATGAAAGATCAATTTTCCGGTACTCCTAATGAGGATGCCGCGTCCCATCTTAATACCTTCATGGAATTATGCAATATGCAAAAGAAAAAAGATGTGGACAACGATGTGGTGAAGATGAAATTATTTCTGTTTCTTTGCGTGATTCTGCAAAAATTTGGTTCTCTTCTTTGCCTCGCAATAGTATTGATTCTTGGAATAAGTGCAAAGATGCTTTTATCACCAAGTATTTTCTACCCGCAAAAATTATTTCCCTTAGAACCCAGATCATGAATTTGAAGCAACTTGAACATGATCATGTTGCACAATCTTGGGAAAGGATGAAAATGATGCTAAGGAATTTCCCAACTCATGGGTTTAATCTTTGGATGATCATACAATTTTTTTATACGGGGTCGAATTTTGTTTCTCGTAATCTTTTAGATTCCATCGCGGGTGGTACTTTTATGGAAATTACTTTGGGTGAGGCCACCAAATTTCTTGATAATATCATGGCAAATTATTCACAATGGCATACCGAAAGAGCTCCTACTAGTAAAAAAGTTAATTCGGTTGAAGAAATTTCTTCATTGAGTGAAAAAGTTGATGCTCTTATGAAATTGGTTGCTAGTAAAAGTGCTCCTGTTGATTTCAATGGTATGCCTTTGTCTACTTTGGTTGAGCAAACTAGTGATGCCGTAGATGTGAATTTTATCTCTCGAAATAATTTCAACAACAATGCTTATAGAGGTAATTTTAATCCTAGACCTTTTCCTAGTAATTCCTCTAATAATTATGGTAATTCCTATGGAAATCCTTCTTATAATAATAATAGGAACACCTCTGATCTTGAGAATAATATTAAGGAATTTATCAACATGCAAAAAGTTTTCAACACTACCATAGAAGAAAAGTTGAATAAGATTGACGATTTGTCTAGAAGTGTTGATAGAATTTCTCATGATGTGGAAAATCTCAACATGAAAATTTTTGTGCCTAAGGTTGAGGAATAAATTAAAGGTCTTTATGTTTCTATGGATGAAAGTAAGAAAAGAACCGCTATGCTTAGAGCTAAAAGAGAATTTTTAGAAAAAGCGTTCTCTAGTGATTGCTTTCGTAAAAGTGATGAAGATCTTAAAATGATTGTTGTTTCTTCTATTGATTCCTTGTTTAGTAAAATTAAGATTGATGAAAAAGGGACTGGAGAAGAGTCAACTTTAGTTAGAAGGTGTCCCAATAATTCGGAGGGTGAAAATCTTATTGAGAAAATTGATAAAAGTGGGTTTGAAGAGGTCAAAACTTTAACTAGCGATGTGCCCACTCTTTTGGATTACAAAGACTTTAATTATGATAGTTGCTCTTTGATTGATTGCATTTCTTTGTTTCAATCCATGATAAATTCACCCCATGCTTATGAACAAAATAAGGCTTTTACTAAACATATTGTTGATGCTATGATGAAAGCTTTTGATGAAAAATTGGAATTAGAAGTTTCAATTCCTAGAAAATTGCATGATGATTGGGAGCCTACAATCAAAGTCAAGATTAAAAATTATGAGTGTTTTGCTTTGTGTGACTTGGGTGCTAGTGTTTCTACAATTCCGAAATCTATATGTGATGTGCTTGGTCTTACCGATATTGAATCATGTTCTTTGAATTTGCACTTGGCAGATTCTACTATTAAAAGCCTATGGGAAGAATTAATGATGTTCTTATTCTTGCAAATAGGAACTATGTTCCCATAGATTTTATTGTTCTTGATATTGATTGTAATCCGTCTTGTCCAATTATTCTTGGTAGACTGTTTTTACGCACTATCGGTGCCGTGATTGACATAAAGAAGGCAATATTAAATTCCAATTTCCTTTGAGGAATGGTATTGAACACTTCCCTAGAACAAGAATTAGGCCACCCTATGAATCAATCATGAGGGCATCTTATGGATCTCGAAACAAAGATGACAAAACTTAGATCCTTGCTTTATGCCTAGCTAAGGGCGTAAAACTATAGCGCTTGTTGAGAGGCAACCCAATGAATAAAATTTATTTTTGCTTTTTGATTTCTGTTCTTGAGTGTTTGCACAATTATGCTACTGTTATGATTGTGTGTTTTGTGTTTTGATTAGTGTTTGTGCCAAGTAAAGCCTTTAGGATCTTCTTGGGTGATATTTGTTTGATCTTGCTGAAAACAGAAACTTTTGCACTCACGAAAATAATTCTCATTTTTTACCAGAACGTGATAAAATAACAATTCTTTTTGGAGAAGATTAATATACAAATTACTCAGGTCGTCCTAATTTTTCAGAATTTTTAGAGTTTCAGAAGTATTCGAAATATCCAGATTGCTACAGACTGTTCTGTTTTTGACAGATTCTGTTTTCTTTGTGTTGTGTGCCTGTTTTGATGGCTCTATGGTTTTCTTTGATGAGTTTTTGCTATATAAAAGTAGGAATACAATAGATATAATGCAAGAAAAAAAATATGATTTTGTGCAAATAACATCAGAGGGAGGTGCACCAGGTGGGCACAACCCACCTGGGCGCGCCAAGACCCCCAGGCGCGTCCTGGTGCGTTGTGGTCCCCACGTGGGGCCCCTCACTTATCTCTTCACACCACATCATCACCTACCTCCAGAAAAAATTCTCCATTGCTCTCTCTCTCTCTCTCTCTCTCTCTCTCTTTCTCGTGTTCTTGCTCTCAAACCCGCAAATTTCGATCTCTTTGCTCGAAGCTCCATTCCGAAACTGTTTCGGTGGATTGTTGCTTGGTATGTGACTCCACGGTTTGTCCAATTAGTTTTTGTTTTAGTGGTTTATATTTTGAATAATTAGCTACTCTTGGTGCTGTTGTAGATGAGCTTGTATGTTTAATTCTTAGAATTCTAAGTAGTTTGAATGCTTGCTATGGTTTCTATGTATCCCTATGAGTAGTTGCTACCAATTATATGAAGTTTTGTTGATAATTTTTTGTCACCCAAAATTTTTCAGAAAATTGTACGCGGACATGATGAACCTATTTGGAAGGAGTTCTTCGAGGAGGAGATCCTCGGGGGCATCTTCTAGTGATAGCTCTGCTCGTCGGTCTTATGTTGAACCAAGTGAAAGTTCCATTCGAGATGCCGCCACCAAAATATGCCTATGGCCATGCGATGATTATATGGTGCGTGAGGGCATTAAGAAGGAATTTGAGCAATATGTTCACAATGTTGGTCTCAGCCTTACATTTGAGATAAGTGCGATCAACACCACACCGTCACTAAATCATTTGTCAAAGGATTGAAATTTCATCCCCGTGAGTCTAGGGTGTTATTTAAACGATATGAAAATTCATTTACCATATCACTAGTGAGATTTGCTCACCACTGCAACTCCCATTCTGGGGTTCGCTTGATGAACCGGCAAGGGCTGAGTACCAATCATTCTTGACTAGTCTTTGCTACGGTGAGACGAGGGAAGTGACGCAAGATAGAATAAAGAGCATTCATTTTCCCGCAATTCAATACTTTGCTTTATTCAATGGGAAATTTATTGTAGGAAAACAAGATTGTAGTACACTTTGTGCTACAGACTTGAGCCTTTAACGCACCGCTCTCACCACTGATAGGAGTTATAATCTTGGAGCAATTGTTGCACGCAGATTGCAGCACAATGCTAACACACGTTTAGCAAGAGAGCTAGGTGTTTCACCTTTGCCCTTTGACCCTATCCTACCCACGCAGTATTTAGACTTTGATGCTATGAAAAATCATAAGATCCTTAAAGGAGATGTTCATAATTTCACCTATAAACTGATGTTTAACCAAGATTCTGTTGTGCACACATATTTTCCTGTGCTTGCTCTTTTTGATTATCACAGCAAGGGAAGATATTTCGTTATTAAGAGCGAGGCCCGAGCCCAGAACACTGCGGTTGAGGTAGCACAGCAGGCCGAGGCACCCGCACCAGGAGCCTCCCTGAGCTACCACTCCGACTACTATCCAGGCTACTGACTGCTTACCAAGTTAGGCGAAAAGCCTAAGCTTGGGGGAGTACGTGTTTCCCACTGACATTACATTCATGCTCGCACATTTCATTCCAGTTGTCAGTGTCCACACTTTTTCATTGCATCATCCATGTTAAATTTATTTTCTCGCTTTCTTCTTATGCGTTTGAAAAACCCTTAGAAAAACCAAAAAAATTAGTTGTAGTGATTTTAGTTTCTATGCATGCTTAGATGTAGCACTAATAAGAAAACCCAAAAATATTTTGTTTTTCTTCTTTTGCTTGCTGGGAGCTTTCCCGTGTAAATAGTTTTTTCTCATTTTTGCTTTTCCCTTTTATTTGCTTGATCAAGAAAACCAAAAACTCCAAAAATATTTAAGTGTGTTTCTCTGAAATTCTTTTCTTTTCATTTGAGTCGTACCGAGGGGAAGACCACGATGAAAATGTTGAGTGGCTCTCATTTGCATAATTGTTTACCTAACAAAGAGCCCATTTTACCTTGTCTTCTCTTATCGTATAAAATGTTTGCAGATTCTAGCTTAGTCCACGACACTCTTGCACTATTATTATTTTCATATCGTTCGGTCGTGCAAGTGAAAGGCAATAATGACGATATTCGATGAACTGGCCGTGGTAGAGAGAAACGGGTATGAACTCGACTTGTTCTGATTTTGTAAATATGTTTAACCTAGTATCCATGATTCAGCCCATTATGACTAAACATGTTTGCACTGACAATTAGAGATTATAGTTTCTCATGCCATGCATAAGTAGCTATGGGTGGATAATGATTTATCTTGGATATCAACATTGCGTTAAAATAATTGTGATGTAGTATGATGATATGGTATCCTCCTCTGAATGTTCGAGTGGCTTGACTTGGCACATGTTCATGCATGTAGGTGAATCAAAACTGTGACACCCAAAAATTTTATTTTGGTTTGATCAAAACTTTTATTTGATTTGAGGGAGGTTATTTAATTTTTTTTTCTAAAGAACTCTCCCTCTCAAAAATTTCTTTTATGGCAAGTATTTTGTTTGGATTTACCCAAGACTTGATCTTTGGTCTTGGAGGTTTTTCCATCTTTTGTTGACTCAACACAAATGTTTTTCATTTGGGGAAAGTTTTTGAAAATCTTTTTAAAAATAGCCTATGGCATTTGGAGTGATCCTTTTCCCTTTCAAAAACTCCTCTTGCCATGACATGAGTGGAAATCCCCTCCCAAAAGCCATTCCCCATCTTTGTGTCAAGATATACTTCAAATCCAGCAAGTGGAACTCCCCCATGGTTTTTCTTCCATTTATTTCTTATCAAAAATATTTTTCTGCCTTCTACTTTGGCTCTTGGAGATTTACAAAGGAACCCTCAACCAAGATCCATGTTTATCCACTGGCTAGTCCTTAGAGGATCCATGGCTAGTCCTTAGAGCCCTCAACCAAGATCCATGATGATCCACTGGTCTCCAGTTCAAAAATTTCAAATTGTGCTTGCTGCAAGTTTGGACCACATTTGTCAAATTTGATGAAATTCATTTGTTTTCTCCTCCTAAAAATCTGAGAAAATTCAGGCAGCCTCTGGATGCATTGAGAGGTCACCTCACCAAGTCCCAGCTCCAGAAATTTTTTTCTTCATGCCAAATCATTTCGTCGAGCACTTGAAGGGCACTGTTACTGTCAAGTTCAGAAATTCAGAGGTGCAGTTTCAGTGGCCGATGTCGTTTTCTTCAGAACCCCTTCTCGATCTCGCCAGTAGCCGCGGTGGCGCCGTGCGCCCTGTGCCTCCTTCTTATCCTTGCGCCGCACAATCGCCTGGATGCTTGCGGGCGTCGGCGACGAGCAGGTGGAGGTGCGCCACCCCGTGAGCGACGGCAGCAGCGCTCTTTGTGGCTGCCAGAGAGGTGCAGCGTTGGACGGCGCCGTCCAGCGCCGCCCAAGCCACCAGAGGCCACCGCGTGGCCATCCACTCACCCGTGCACACCGCAGGTCCGTCGTCGTGAACTGGTAGGCGCGGAGCGCGCTCCCTGCCGCCGCCGTGCCCGTACGGCCGTTCCGTCGAGGGCCAGTGCATTACACAAGCCCGACCGAGGTTTGAGCAGAGAAACGGCGCCAGTGATCCTCCCTGATGATGCCTAGCCTCCTAAACCCCCTGCCCAACCTCTGCCTCGCCATAATTGCTCGCCGGAGCTATCCCGTTCACGGCCACCCCCTCGGATCGCCTATAAAAGGAGGTCCCGAGCTCGAACTCGAACCCGCACCACCTCTACACACCACCAGTACCACGCCAAGCCACTGGGAGAGCCCCGAGGGAGTCTTCTTCCCCAACTCCGGCCGCCTCGACCCGCTTCGGGATCCAGCGCGATTCACTCCCGTGCGTGCACACCTACCTCTCAGCTCTTGCCAGTACCTCCTAGTGCATCCACATCTCTGACCCGCGCATCATTTTGAAGCTTGCAGCACCCACCGGAGAGCTCCAACATCGCCCCAACCACCGTCCGCCGGAGATAGTGTCGCCGTCGACGTGGTGCTCCCCGACGGCCAAGTCCACCACCCACCGACGCGGAAGAACACCCTGAACCTGTTGGTACCCTCCGATCTCTCTGCCTCGCCGTGGTTCAACGCCGGCGACCACCGTAGCCTTCGGGCGTCGGCGAGCTCCGTTGGGAGTTTTGAACCTGACGGGTGGGACCCCCCCGTCAGCCTCTCTTCTTTTCCCCTTCGAACCGTTTTCTGAAAGCGCCTTCGAGCAAAACGTGTTTTCTCTCTGGGCTGGCGTATTTCCTACCGAACCGTTTTCTATTTTCTCAAACAAGCCCCTGGATCTTTTCTGTTTCATCACAGATTAGTCCTTGGACTAAAACCCTTATATCTTTTTAATAAAAGATGCTTTTTGATTGATTCTTTTTCTGTCAGTCTTGTATTTTTGTCTAGTTTTTTATAGTATTTATTTGGAAATTTTTTGGAACAATTTTTATGCACGCAACGATTTTCACGTTAGTATACGATTTCGTTATACCGTAGGTTCCGGAGGAGGTGACGGAGCCGCGAACTTCGCCGAGCTAGACTCCGACTTCTCCGAACCAGGCAAGCATGTTTGAACCTTTGATATGATAGGTGTTTTGCATGTTTGCTTGAATGGTTTGTGCATGGCATATGAGCATCGGTGATTATTACGTTGCATGCAAGGCAACTAACCGTGTGTTTCGAAGTTACTGTGATCTTTGATGAGAGATGACCTGATCATGTGGTGACATGAAAGGTAGTAAGATGGTATTGTTGTAGCATGCCAGTCTTACGTCATCCGATAAACTCCGTCGTTAACGTGGACTGAGCCACGTTACCGTTCTTCCCCTTTTGTGCTGCCACATGTTTTCTGCAAAGAATACGGTTTATTAAGTTGCTAACCTCTTTCCTTGTACACACCAAATAGAGGGGCCGAGATGAGGGTTCCATGGCCCTGGATTAAAGCCAGTCATCCGGTCAGGGGGCATGGGTGTTTCCGGTTGGGACCGAGAGGGGGGCACCCCTTAGAGCGCGCGGTATAAATTTGATCCCATGCTACGCGAGATTGTAGCCTCCCCGTCTCAAGGTTTTTCTTGAACGTTGCCGAGGGTGATTCCTGGCATCGGAATGTTGAATGGGTGTGTACTGGTTAGATGTGTTTCTCCTAAAATACCGTAAACGGAACTAGTCCCTTGTGACTACTGAAATCCGTTGGCTGTGGTTAAGAGTACAAACTCTGCAGAGTCAAATCCTTTCGAGTCATCGTGTCCATGATCAAGGACCATGGCCAGCATATCCATATCCATGTCAGTCCCTGTGTCAGTTTTCGTGGAAATCCCCAGTGAACAGGCTTGAGTGGTAAACCCGGTTGAACGTTATTCTTGTGGATGGACTAACCTTTTATTTATCTCGTAACTGAATATTCCCTTGAAATGATTTAAATTCATGAGCTACTGAATTATCAAGTTATGAAATATAAGCCCTTTATGTGATGTCGCTCAAACGTCCGACTGTGGCACCCTTGTTATTTACTTTCAATATAAGCCCTTTATGTGATGTCGCTCAGACGTCCAACTGTGGCACTCTTGTCATTTACTTTCAATATAAGCCCTTTATGTGATGTCGCTCAGACGTCCAACTGTGGCACTCTTGTCATTTACTTTCAATATAAGCCCTTTATGTGATGTC
>NC_057811.1:269607526-269632945 GCF_018294505.1 Triticum aestivum
ACGCTCGTCATTTACTTTGATATAAGCCCTTTATGTGATGTCGCTCAGACGTCCGACTGTGGCACGCTCGTTATTTACTTTTGATATAAGCCCTTTACGTGATGTCGCTCAGACGTCCGACTGTGGCACGCACTGTCATTTATATTCCATTATAAGCCCTTTATGTCATGTCGCCTTGACGCCCGACTGCGGCATTGTTATTTTATTTGTATCCTTTCGAGGAGTTTTTCAGACACTCGATTGGCCTTCAGCATTACGTTGGGATTTCGGGAGGACTACCGCCCGACTTCCTTTTATTTCCCATGCATTGCTATCTCATTGTCTGAGTGCGCATTATTAATCTGTTCATATGCATCATGTTCGCATTTGTTATATCTTATGTCCAAACTGTCTTGCGAGTACTTTCATAGTACTCACCTGGCTTGTTGATTTGGCCAGATGTTGACGAAGGCGATCTCATGGATGAAGAGTTTGATAGTGAGTCCGACGCCTAGAGGAGTCCCAGTCAGTCCCGTGCGATCCCGGATATTGGTCACTTGTATTATATACGCTTCCGCCACCCACAATAAGAATCCTCGAGCCTCACTCCGACGCTCGAAGAGCTGTTAGATTCAGGAGTCATGTTATTTGCTAGCCTTTGCCTATACTAAGTGGGAATTCTGCTTGTACATCAAAAACCTTGAACCCAAGTTATTCTAGATGAGTCCACCATACCTACCTATATGCGTTATTACCCTGCCGTCCTAAGTAAATTTGCATGTGCCACCTCTAAAAACTTCAAATAAATATCCTTCTTGTGTGCCTGGATCGTTCATGGAACGACAAGAGGTGGGCGATATCTTCCATGCTAAGCGGGTTATTTTCAGGTCGAGTGTTTATTCACTCGCCATCGCACGAGAAAAGGGCGGTAATAGGGATGCCCAGTCCCAAACTACAAACAGAAAAAGCTTACAAATAATCAAACAAAAACTCCCAATGGAGTCAAAACCTTTACTTTTATCGCTTGGGAACCGCTACTAGCGTGCTTAGCATGGAAGATATTGATAACTGATAGTCGTGAAGTAAACAAGAAGGGTGCATGTCTCAAAATGTCATTTACCTCTGTTTTAAAATTTTGAGCTCTGGCACCTCTGCAAATCACTGCTTCCCTCTGCGTAGGAACTATCTATTTACTTTTATGTTGTGTCATCACCTTCTAAAACAAGCGCCAGAACCTGAGAGTATCGGAGAGGTATCTCTGGGCCCTCTCTGTAATGCACATCATAAGAAGCCTTGCAAGCAAAGTGACTAATGAGTTAGTTTCGGGATGATGTATTACGGAACGAGTAAAGAGACTTGCTGGTAACGAGATTGAACTAGGTATGAAGATACCGACGATCAAATCTCGGGCAAGTAACATACCGATGACAAAGAGAATAACGTATGTTGTCATAATGGTTCGACCGATAAAGATCTTCGTAGAATATGTAGGAGCAATATTAGCATCCAGGTTCCGCTATTGGTTATTGACCGGAGAGGTGTCTCGGTCATGTTTACATAGTTCTCGAACCCGTAGGGTCCGCACGCTTAACGTTCGATGATGATTTAGTATTATATGAGTTATGTGATTTGGTGACCGAATGTTGTTCGGAGTCCCGGATGAGATCACGGACATGACGACGAGTCTCGAAATGGTCGAGAGGTAAAGATTGATATATAGGATGATAGATTTGGACACCGGAAGTGTTTTGGATAGTATCGGGTATTTATCGGAGTACCAGGGGGTTTACCGGAACCCTCGGGGGGAATAATGGGCCTTATGGGCCATAAGAGGGGAGCACACTAGCCCGCAAGGGGTGGCGCGCCCCCCTTTAGGCAGGAGGCCGAATAGGAGCAGGAAGAGGGGGTCCAGCCCCCCTTTCCTTCCTCCCTTCCCTCTTCCCTTTTCCCCTTCCGGTAATAACGAAAGGGGGGCGAATTGGGATAGGACCCCAAGTAGGATTCCTTCTACTTGGGGCTCCCCATGGCTGCTTCCCTCCCCCTCCCACCAATATATCCGTGGGGAGGGGGCGCCTAGAACATAGACCAACAATTGTTAGCCGTGTGCGGCGCCCCCCTCCACAGTTTACGCCTCTGGTCATATCTTCGTAATGCTTACGCGAAGCCCTGCGCAGATCACTTCACCATCACCGTCACCACGCTGTCGTGCTGACGGAACTCATCTTGTTCCTCGACACCTTTGCTGGATCAAGAGGACAAGGGATGTCATCGAGATGACCGTGTGCAGAACGTGGAGGTGGCGTACGTTCGGTACTTGATCGGTCGGATCTAGAAGAAGTTATCAACCGCGTTGTCAAACGATTTCGCTTTCTGCCTACGAGGGTACATGGACACACTCTCCCCCTCTCGTTGCTATACATCTCCTAGATAGATCTTGCATGAGCGTAGGAATTTTTTTGAAATTGCATGCTACGTTCCCCAACAGTACGTGGAGAGGCTGACAGCTGGGATCCACCAGCTACATCTTCGTACGCAACCTAGTGCCTCCTTATTACACGAGAATAAATGATTCCTCCTCCTGACAGGTTGGACCCACCAACAACAATCTTCGCACGTAAGGAAGTTCCTTCTTATTACGTGAAAAAAAGTCCCCCCCCCCTTGACAATTGGGACCCATGAGCTACATCTTTGCATGAAAGGAAGTGCCTCCTTATTACGCGCAAGAAAAATGATTCCTCCCCCTGCTAGCTAGGACCCACCATATTTGGAGGCTGATTTGTGGGCCTACTAAGTTGACACGTACGCAGGGCTTTGTTAACTTAGTCAACAAACGATTCTAGTAGCAGTGAACGTTGGATGTTACTTCTTCAATCTCTGATCTTCTTGCTCCAGACGTCCAAACTAGCGCCGGCAGGACCGCCTGCTCCCGCCTTCCGTGGCTAGCTATGCTGCCACTACTGGCCATGCCATCCCTCTACTCACCCACACCTCCTGTTATTCTCCGGCGACGGCAACCTCACACCGCAGCCGAACCAGTCAACCCTCATACTCCCTTCAGCATGGGCATCCACTGTTGCGTCTTCCCCGGCTCTGCGTCCTTCCCTTCCTAGGCCTCGCCTCGTCCACACCTTGGTGCTCTTGGCGCAGCGTGGTCAACGTGGTCAACGAATGACAGCCATCGGAAGACGACTGTACGCGGTGACACTGACAGCTAGACCCATCAGCTACATCTTCAGACGCAAGGAAGTGCCTCCATATTATGCGCAAAAAAATGATTCCTCCCCCTGACAACTGGAGCCCATCAACTATATCTTCGCACGCAATGAAGTGCCTCCTTATCCTCCCTGACAGCTGGGACCCACCCGGTCGAAGCATACGTAGCGTTGTCTGTCTGGTCGCGAACGTGTACGTACAAATTGGTTGATTGGTGTCTCTGCAAGGATGAACCGTGGCCGAGTAAGTAGCGACACATGTCATAGTATAGTCCCTGACGTAACAGTCCAGGCAGTCCTGTCTAAATCGAGTACATGTATATACAACCACGCTACAAAAACTATGGGTACGTACGTACATACGAGCGGGCTCTCGAACGCGTACTCGCGCATACGTATGGCCAGAGCTCATGTGCATGGATAGGCAACAGACGGCAGCAATGGCATCTTGTTCATCGGCAGCTAAGCGGCTGGGTCAGAACGGAGGAAACAACATCATGTTCACTGGGAGCCAAGCTACTGGGTCGGAACGCATCCTGTTCATTGGTAGCCGACCAACTTGGACGGAACAGCCGAAACAGGATATGTCATACCGCAAAACGGAGGAAACGGACTTCGTGCCAACCGCCTACGGTCGAAACAGGGTCCTGTTCGTCGGGAGGGGTGTGGTGTACCGCAAAACGGAGGAACCGGACTTCTATTCGAGCGCCTATGGTTGAAACGGGGTCCTGTTCATCGGGAGGGGTGTGGCGTACCGCAAAACGGGACTCCACGGGTTGCTGTTCATCCACCGTCTACTGCCTCGCTCCAGCCTCCACGGGCAATTATTCATCAACCATCGACTCCCTCCAGCCTCCACTAGCTACTGTTCATCCACCCTCGACTTCTTCCAGCCTCCACCGAGTACTGTTCATCCAGCCTCCACGGGGTCCTGTTCATCCACCCTGACCGGATGGGGTGTGGCAGCCTCCTCGGGGTCCTGTTCATCCAGCGGAGACCACCGGGTCCTGTTCATCCAAACCCCACCGGGAAATGTTCATCCACAGCCAACCAACCGGCTCGAATCACTACGTGTCTTGACTCGTTCTATGTATCATGCGCGTGGCAGCAATGGGCACTGTTCATTGAGAGGCAACCCAACACCGAGTGGCAACATCTCACATGGGGGCTCGATCGGCTTCAGTAAGCAGCAACAGCGACCGATTGCTCGGGTTCAGTTAGCAACAATAGTGAAGGAATCGCTCGGGTTCAGTTAACAGCCAAGGGATCGATCGCTCATGTTTAGTTACATAGCTAGTGCAATAGCTCGGGTTCAGTAAGCGAATGCCTCGCTCGGGTTTAGTTTGCTAACGCCTCGCACACACGCGCGTACGAGAGAAACGCGCAAAACACACTATATCGCTCAGCCCCGACCACCCACCGTAACTGGGAACTCCCCGAGATTTTCCTCGCCCTCGCTTCTATCATGATTTTTTACGTCATGCACGGACCAAAGAATGTCATGCAGGTGCATCTCCGGCACGCCCAGGACGAAAAGCCCAATTTTTGATGAATTTTTGTCATAGAAGTAGGGCCCACCACATCTATGATGATATATGTTTTTGGCATAATTATTCTCATATAAGTGTCATAACCATGACAGAAAAAGGTCCCATTCGGCCCATAATGTCACGGATGTGTCTTTTTTTTGTAGTGCCCAAAGCTAAAGCTTGCTAGGGAAGAAACTTTACGCCTGGAGCTTTGCATAAATAACAATGCTTGGTTTGCTCCATCTATTGTGGGGAGATGGTGGTAGTAGATTTGAGAAGGAAGAAGAGCTTATTTTATGGTAAACGTTTCAACCTGTCCGACCGACTAAAATTTGTGCCAGTCACGCACCCATGCGTCACGCGCCCGACACCCCACTGATTTTCAACCACTCGTTCCTCTACATAGCTACCTTCCCCATCTCTTCCCATTTAATCTTGCTCTTGTCAAATCAGCGGGGGCAATCGATGTCTCATCCGTCTCCTCAGAACCCTCCATCCCCTTCTTCTAGATCGTGTGCCATGCTCGCTAATTGTCGTGCAACCATGCAATTTCTGGTCTGCGTGCTACCGGGTCGATGGTCGCCGCATACTGGAGTGGAGGCAAGTGGGGGCTATGACGGAGGGGTGAATGCGGGAAGCAATTAGTTTGCTACAACCGCCGTGTGAGGGTGCTACGGCGATGACCGTGCTTCAATGGTAGCGAGCACACATTGCAGCCATGCTTGTGGCGAGCTGCAACCAGCCACAGACAATGCTACAACCGGCGTGGCTAGATGCTATGAGCGACGAGGTGGTAGCTCAGTGGTGAGCTACAACGGAGGCAATCGGTGTTGCAACCGACGGCTAGGTTTGCTGGAAGTGTTGGTGAGTTCTGTTGGAACCGATGGTTAGTTTGTTGCGTAGGCAGAACACGGGACATCGAATGCTACAGTCCACTACGTGTTTTGCTGAAACCGGTGGCATGATTTGTTGGATTAGCGGATTAGGTGACGGTGCAACTGTGACGACATGAGCGACACTGGCGATGGGGGAACCACAAATGCTGGAGCCATACGTGTAGACTGCTACAACCGAGACCATGGATTGCTAGAAGCAGCCATTGGCACACGCGCGACTGACATTGTGGCCTTGTTTGATGGAACCAATTCATCGGTGTGCCATGTGCTGGCGACGTTTTCCTGCACCCAGCAAATGGTGACGCTGGAACCAGCATCCGCATATGTTTGAACCAGAGCGCAAGATGATGCAACCACTGGGGCACGGCCTGTGGCACGATGAACGTTGGCCTGCTTGCTCTGCGATGATGATGGCTTGGTGCCATGTGTTGAACATGTTCGCTGTCTGGCTATGTACGCCAAGTGTGGCTGATACGTCTCCAACGTATCTACTTTTCCTAACGCCTTTCCTCCTGTTTGGGACTCTAATTTGCATGATTTAAATGAAACTAACCCTGGACTGACGCTGTTTTCAGCAGAACTACCATGGTGTTGTTTTTGTGCAGAAATAAAAGTTCTCGGAATGGAACGAAACTTTGCGAGGATTTTTTATATCAATAAAGAGAATTTATGGAGCCAAGAGTCACCTGAGTGGGTACAACCCACCAGGGCGCGCCTGCCCCCCAGGCGCGCCCAGGTGGGTTGTCCCCACCTAGTGGCCCCGCAGCCCCTAAACCGATGCTATAAAATCCTATTTTTCCAGAAAAAATCAAGGAGAAGTAATTATCGTGATCCACGAGACGGAGCCGCCGTCACCTCTTGTTCTTCATCGGGAGGCTAGATCTGGAGCCCGTTTGGGGCTCCGGAGAGGGAAATCTTCGTTCTTCGTCATCACCAACCCTTCTCTATCGCCAATTCCATGATGCTCCCCACCGGGAGTGAGTAATTCCTTCGTAGGCTCGCTGGTCGGTGAGGAGTTGGATGAGATTCATCGTGTAATCTAGTTAGTTTTGTTAGGGCTTGATCCCTAGTATCCACTATGTTCTGAGATTGATGTTGCTATGACTTTGCCATGCTTAATGCTTGTCACTATGGGCCCGGGTGCCATGATTTCAGATCTGAACCATTTATGTTATCACCATTATATCCATGTTCTAGATCCAATCTTGCAAGTTATAGTCACCTACTATGTGTCATGATCCGGCAACCCCGGAGTAACAATAGGCGGGACCACTCCCGGTGATGACCGTAGTTTAAGGAGTTCATGTATTCACCGTGTGTTAATGCTTTGTTCCAGCTCTCTATTAAAAGGAGGCCTTAATATCCCATAGTTTCCAATTGGACCCCGTTGCCACGGGAGGGTAGGACAAAAGATGTCATGCAAGTTCTGTCCATAAGCACATATGACTATTTACGAATACATGCCTACATTATATTTATGAACTGGAGGTAGTGCCGTATCGCCCTAGGTTATGACTGTCACATGATGAATATCATCCAACAAATTACCGATCCAATGCCTATGAATTTATCTTATATTGTTCTTGCTAAGTTACTACTGCTATCGTTACTGTTGCACTTGCTACAAAACTACTGCTATCACCGTTACCGTTACCATTGCTGCTGCTACTATTATCAAAACTATCATATTACTTTGCTACTGATCACGTTGCTGCAGATACTTAATCTCTAGGTGTGGTTGAATTGACAACTCAGCTGCTAATACCTGCACATATTCTTTGGCTCCCCTTGTGTCGAATCTATAAATTTGGGTTGAATACTCTACCCTCGAAAACTATTGCGACCCCCTATACTTGTGGGTTATCAAGACCTTTTTCTGGAGCCGTTGCCGAGGAGCATAGCTATATTTGTTGAGTCACTTGGTATTATTATCAATTTATCACTATGAAGAATCCGAAGGATCCTAAGACTAAGATTTATCCCTCTAAGATGAGGGGAGGTAAGGAACTGCCATCCAGTTTTGCTTTAGATTCACCTTCTGTTATAAGTAAACTTGCACACCACCACATGCTATCCATCCTGATATGTCACAAGTTATTGAAGATGCTACTTCTGCTATGAATGATACTTATGATGATGCTAGTACCTTGCTTGATGATAATGATGTGCCACTAGGTGACTTTCGTGATTAACAAATTGCTAGACTAAGACAACATGATGTTGTTGAAACTGATGATGAGCTTGAACCTGAAAATCTTGAAACACCTACTAGAACTAGCCCTCCTAGATATTAAATGCCTAAGGTACCGGAAGGCTATGTTATGAATGAAGAGACAACTAAAGACATTCTTGCTTGTAAGGATAGAGATGATCTAGAGAAATTATTGTGCAAGTATAAAGAAAAATCTCTGAATGCTATAATGCAATATGATCCTAAGTTTGCTACTTCACCTATCTTTATTGATGATAAAGATTATGAATTCTCTGTCGACCCAGAGTTGGTTACTTTGGTTGAATCTGATCCTTTCCATGGTTATGAGACTGAAACTGTTGTGGCACATCTTACTAAGTTGAATGACATAGCCACCCTTTTTACTCATGATGAGAAAACTCACTATTATTATATTCTCAAATTATCTCCGTTCTCATTAAAGGGTGATGCTAAAGCTTGGTACAATACTCTTGCTCCTGGTTGTGTGCGTAGTCCCCAGGATATGATTTATTACTTCTCTGAAAAATATTTCCCTGCTCATAAGAAACAAGCTGCTTTACAGGAAATATTTAACTTTGTGCAAATTAAAGAAGAGAGTCTCCCACAAGCTTGGGGGAGGCTTTGCCAATTTCTTAATGATTTGCGTGATCATCCTCTTAAGAAAAATGAAATACTTGATATCTTCTATTATGGACTAACCGATGTTTCTAGGGATTTCCTAGATAGTTGTGCTGGTTGTGTTTTTAGGGAACAAACTGTTGGGCAAGCTGAAGAATTATTGAATAACATATTGAAAAATTATGATGATTGGACTCTTCCTGAACCACCGCCTAAACCCACTCCGAAGAAGAGGGGTATATTATATCTCAGTCCTGAAGATATGCAAGATGCAAAGAAATCTATGAAGGAAAAAGGTATTAAAGCTGAGGATGTTAAAATTTTACCTCCTATTGAAGAAATACATGGGCTTAATACACCACCACTGCCTAAGGTGGTAGAGGTAAATTCTCTAATGAAGTTCAATGATAATGACAATCCTCACAATATGCACCCTAGCCAATGCCTTTATGAGTTTGAAAACTACATTCAAAAACAAGATCACGTCAATGCAAATCTTATGAAACAATTGAAATATATCTCTGATATGATTTCTCGCTTGAGTGACTTGTTATTTAGAATCTCAAATGAGGTTAGAGGTGTTGGAAAGCATTCTTCTATGGTTCAAACTCAGTTAGAACAAGTTGCCAAACCTCAAAGAGAGTTGCTTGATGAAATGAATAATAATATCAATGATCATTCTATTAGAGTAATGACTAGAGGAGGCAGAATGACTCAGGAACCACTTTATCTTGAGGTACATGCAAAAAGAATTGAACAAGACTCTCAAAGAGATAACTGATGCACGTAGTCCTTCTAAAAAGAAAAAGAAGAAGAAAAATGATAGGACTTTGCATGCCTCTAGTGAACATGAAGTAGAAAAACCTCTTGATAATGATAATGAAATTTCTATCTCTGATGCTGAAACTCAATCTGGTAATGAACACTCACCTTCTTATAATGAAAAACATAATGATGAGGTTCATGAATACTCTCAAACAAATAGTAAAGAACCACAAAATGATGTTGAGATAGAACCTGCAGTTGATCTTGATAACCCACAACCCAACAATACATGATATGATAAAAGAGACTTTATTGCTAGAAAACACGATAAGGAAAGAGAAACGTCAGTTCAAAAACCTATGCCCTTTCCACCTAAGTCAACCAAAAAGAAAGATGATGACGAATTTGAACGTTTTGCTGAAATGCCGAGGCCAGTATTTTTGCGTACTCGCTTGACTGATATCTTGAAAATGCCTCCTTATACAAAGTACACGAAAGACATCATCACCAATAAGAGAAAAATACCGGAAGCTGAAATCTCCACCATGCTTTCTAATTACACTTTTGAAGATGGAGTACCTAAAACACTTGGAGATCCGGGAATACCAACTATACCTTGCTCCATCAAAAATAATTATGTGAAAACTGCTTTATGCAATTTAGAAGTTGGTGTCAGTGTTATGCCTTTCTCTTTATATAAAAGAGTTGATTCGAATAAACTCACACCTACTGAAATATATTTGCAAATGGCTGACAAATCAACTGCCATACCTATCGGTATCTGTGAGGATGTGCCCATTGTTCTTGCTAATGTTACTTTTTTGGCTGACTTTGTTATACTTGAGATGCCCGAGGACGACAACATGTCGATTATCCTTGGTAGACCCTTCTTGAATACTGCAGGGGCTGTTATTGATTGCAATAAAAGCAAGGTCACTTTTCATATCAACGGTAATGAGCATACAGTGCACTTTCCGAAGAAACAATTTCAAGTGAATGGTATTAATGTTATTGAAAAATCTCCGACAATCACTATTGGAAGTTTTCAACTACCTCTACCCACTGTCAAAAAGAAATATTAAGTGCTTATTGTTGGGGACAGTCATATCGTTGTTGAGGTAACTTAGTGATTTATGGAAGTTCTTCAGTTTCATGCTAATCGAAAGTGGTTATTAATAAGACCTGATCAACCTTATTAATGGATTATTTTTGAGAGGTATGAAGTTGATGAATTTAGTAAGCACTACCATCTGTCCCTATATTTTGTTTTCTATTTTTGTTAGTTAAGTAAAATAAAATTCAATGTTTTTTCTGTTTTCTGAATTTCCCGTGCAATAAAAAAATGACCCAAAAATAAAAGTTCTCAGAATGCTCTGAAAATTTAATACAATTTTTTCTGCATATTTAAGAATTTTTGGTGCAAATAACATCAGAGGGAGGTGCACGAGGTGGGCACAACCCACCTGGGCGCGCCAAGACCCCCAGGCGCGTCCTGGTGCGTTGTGGTCCCCACGTGGGGCCTCTCACTTATCTCTTCACACCACATCATCACCTACCTCCAGAAAAAATTCTCCATTGCTCTCTCTCTCTCTCTCTCTCTCTCTCGTGTTCTTGCTCTCAAACCCGCAGATTTCGATCTCTTTGCTCGAAGCTCCATTTCCGAAACTGTTTCGGTGGATTGTTGCTTGGTATGTGACTCCACGGTTTGTCCAATTAGTTTTTGTTTTAGTGGTTTATATTTTGAATAATTAGCTACTCCTGGTGCTGCTGTAGATGAGCTTGCATGTTGAATTCTTAGAGTTCTAAGTAGTTTGAATGCTTGCTATGGTTTCTATGTATCCCTATGAGTAGTTGCTACCAATTATACGAAGTTTTGTTGATAAATTTTTGTCACCCAAAAATTTTCAGAACATTGTACGCGAACATGATGAACCTATTTGGAAGGAGTTCTTCGAGGAGGAGATCCTCGGGGGCATCTTCTAGTGACAGCTCCGCTCGTCGGTCTTATGTTGAACCAAGTGAAAGTTCCATTCGAGATGCCGCCACATAAACATGCCTATGGCCATGCGATGATTATATGGTGCGTGTGGGCATTAAGAAGGAATTTGAGCAATATGTTCACAATGTCGGTCTCAGCCCCTACATTTCAGATAAGTGCGATCAACAGCACACTGTCACTGAATCATTTGTCAAAGGATAGAAATTTCATCCCCGTGAGTCTAGGGTGTTATTTAAACTGTATGAAAATTCATTTACCATATCACTAGTGAGATTTGCTCACCACTGCAACTCCCATTCTGGGGTTCGCTTGACGAACTGCCAAGGGCTGAGTACCAGTCATTCTTGACTAGTCTTTGCTATGGTGAGACGAGGGGAGTGATGCAAGGTAGAATAAAGAGCATTCATTTTCCCGCAATTCAATACTTTCCTTTATTCAATGGGAAATGTATTGTAGGCAAACAAGATTGTAGTACACTTTGTGCTACAGACTTGAGCCTTTAACGCACCGCTCTCACTGCTGATAGGAGTTATAATCTTGGAGCAATTGTTGCACGCAGATTGCAGCACAATGCTAATAGTGGCTATTTCTATGGTGCAATTTATGCCACGCGTTTAGCAAGAGAGCTGGGTGTTTCACCTTTGCCCTTTGACCCTATCCTACCCACGCAGTATTTAGACTTTGATGCTATGAAAAATCATAAGATCCTTAAAGGAGATATTCATAATTTCACCTATAAACTGATGTTTAACCAAGATTCTGTTGTGCACACATATTTTCCTGTGCCTGCTCTTTTTGATTATCATAGCAAGGGAAGATATTTCGTTCTTGAGAGCAAGGCCCAAGCCCACAACGCTGCGGTTGAGGTAGCACAGCAGGCCGAGGCATCCGCACCGGGAGCCTCCGTGAGCTACCACTCCGACTACTATCCAGGCTACTGACTGCTTACCAAGTTAGGCCAAAAGCCTAAGCTTGGGGGAGTACGTGTTTCCCACTGACATTACATTCATGCTCGCACATTTCATTCCAGTTGTCGGTGTCCACACTTTTTCATTGCATCATCCATGTTAAATTTACTTTCTCGCTTTCTTCTTATGTGTTTGAAAAACCCTTAGAAAAACCAAAAAAAAATAGTTGTAGTGATTTTACTTTCTATGCATGCTTAGATGTAGCACTAAAAAGAAAACCCAAAAATATTTCCTTTTCTTCTTTTGCTTGCTGGGAGCTTTCCCGTGTAAGTGAAAGGCAGTAATTATTATTTTCATATTGTTCGGTCGTGCAAGTGAAAGGCAATAATGACGATATTCGATGAACTGGCCGTGGTAGAGAGAAACGGGTATGAACTTGACTTGTTCTATTTTTGTAAATATGTTTAACCTATTATCCATGATTCAACCCATTATGATTAAACATGTTTGCACTGACAATTAGAGATTATAGTTTCTCATGCTATGCATAAGTAGCTAGGGGTGGATAATGATTTATCTTGGATATCAACATTGCGTTAAAATAATTGTGATGTAGTATGATGATATGGTATCCTCCTCTGAATGTTCGAGTGGCTTGACTTGGCACATGTTCATGCATGTAGGTGAATCAAAACCAACATAGCCTCTATGGTATTTATGTTCATGGTGTTCATACCCTACTCATGCTAGTGTCCAATGTTACTTATGCACAATGCATGTTCATGACCGTTGTTGCTCTCTAGCTGGCCGCTTCTCAATCTATTTGCTAGCCTTTGCCTATACTAAGTGGGAATTCTGCTTGTACATAAAAAACCTTGAACCCAAGTTATTCCAGATGAGTCCACCATACCTACCTATATGTGTTATTACCCTGACGTCCTAAGTAAATTTGCATGTGCCACCTCTAAAAACTTCAAATAAATATCCTTTTTGTGTGCCTGGATCGTTCATGGAACGATAAGAGGTGTGCGATATCTTCCATGCTAAGCGGGTTATTTTCAGGTCGAGTGTTTATTCACTCGCCATCGCATGAGAAAAGGGCGGTAATAGGGATGCCCAGTCCCAAACTACAAACGGAAAAAGCTTACAAATAATCAAACAAAAACTCCCAATGGAGTCAAAACCTTTACTTCTATAGCTTGGGAACCGCTACTAGCATGCTTAGGATGGAAGATATTGATAACTGATAGTCGTGAAGTAAACAAGAAGGGTGCATGTCTCAAAATTTGCCATAGAAAACTAGTAAAAAGGTTAATTCGTTGAAGACATTTCTTCATTGAGTGAAAAAGTTGATGCTCGTATGAAATTGGTTGCTAGTAAAAGTGCTCCTGTTGATTTTAATGGTATGCCTTTGTCTACTTTGATTGAGCAAACTAGTGATGCCGTAGATGTGAATTTTATCTCTCGAAATAATTTCAACAACAATGCTTATAGAGATAATTTTAATCCTAGACCTTTTCCTAGTAATTCCTCTAATAATTATGGTAATTATAATAATAATAGGAACACCTCTCATCTTGAGAATAATATTAAGGAATTTATCAACATGCAAAAAGTTTTCAACACTACCATAGAAGAAAAGATGAATAAGATTGATGATTTGTCTAGAAGTGTTGATAGAATTTCTCATGATGTGGAAAATCTCAAGATGAAATTTTTTGTGCCTAAGGTTGAGGAATCAATTAAAGGTCTTTGTGCTTCTATGGTTGAAAGTAAGAAAAGAACCGCTATGCTTAGAGCTAAAAGAGAATTTTTAGAAAAAGCGTTCTCTAGTGATTGCTTTCGTAAAAGTGATGAAGATCTTAAAATGATTGTTGTTTCTTCTATTGATTCCTTGTTTAGTAAAATTAAGATTGATGAAAAAGGGACTGGAGAAGAGTCAACTTTAGTTAGAAGGCGTCCCGATAACTCGGAGGGTGAAAATCTTATTGAGAAAATTGATAAAAGTGGGTTTGAAGAGGTCAAAAGTTTAACTAGCGGTGTGCCCACTCTTTTGGATTACAAAGACTTTAATTATGATAGTTGCTCTTTGATTGATTGCATTTCTTTGTTGCAATCCATGATAAATTCACCCCATGCTTATGAACAAAATAAAGCTTTTACTAAACATATTGTTGATGCTACGATGAAAGCTTTTGAAGAAAAATTGGAATTAGAAGTTTCAATTCCTAGAAAATTGCATGATGATTGGGAGCCTACAATCAAAGTCAAGATTAAAAATTATGAGTGTTTTTCTTTGTGTGACTTGGGTGCTAGTGTTTCTACAATTCCGAAATCTATATGTGTTGTGCTTGGTCTTACCGATATTGAATCATGTTCTTTGAATTTGCACTTGGCGGATTCTACTATTAAAAGCCTATGGGAAGAATTAATGATGTTCTTATTCTTGCAAATAGGAACTACGTGCCCATAGATTTTATTGTTCTTGATATTGATTGCAATCCGTCTTGTCCAATTATTCTTGGTAGACTGGTTTTACGCACTATCGGAGCCGTGATTGACATAAAGAAGGCAATATTAAATTCCAATTTCCTTTGAGGAATGGTATTGAACACTTCCCTAGAGCAAGAATTAGGCCACCCTATGAATCAATCATGAGGGCATCTTATGGATCTCGTAACAAAGATGACAAAACTTAGATCCTTGCTTTATGCCTAGCTAAGGGCGTAAAACTATAGCGCTTGTTGAGAGGCAACCCAATGAATAAAATTTATTTTTGCTTTTTGATTTCTGTTCATGAGTATTTGCACAATTATGCTACTGTTATGATTGTGTGTTTTGTGTTTTGATTAGTGTTTGTGCCAAGTAAAGCCTTTAGGATCTTCTTGGGTGATATTTGTTTGATCTTGCTGAAAATAGAAACTTTTGCACTCACGAAAATAATTCTCATTTTTTACCAGAACGTGATAAAATAACAATTCTTTTTGGAGAAGATTAATATAAAAATTGCTCAGGTCATCCTAATTTTTCAGAATTTTTAGAGTTTCAGAAGTATTCGGAATATCCAGATTGCTACAGACTGTTCTGTTTTTGACAGTTTCTGTTTTCTTTGTGTTGTGTGCCTGTTTTGATGGCTCTATGGTTTTCTTTGATGAGTTTTTGCCATAGAAAAGTAGGAATACAATAGATATAATGCAAGCACAAAATATGATTTGGTGCAAATAACATCAGAGGGAGGTGCACCAGGTGGGCACAACCCACCTGGGTGCGCCAAGACCCCCAGGCGCATCCTGGTGCGTTGTGGTCCCCACGTGGGGCCCCTCACTTATCTCTTCACACCACATCATCACCTACCTCCAGAAAAAATTCTCCATTGCTCTCCCTCTCTCTCTCTCTCTCTCTCTCTCTCTCTCTCTCGTGTTCTTGCTCTCAAACCCGCAGATTTCGATCTCTTTGCTCGAAGCTCCATTTCCGAAACTGTTTCGGTGGATTGTTGCTTGGTATGTGACTCCACGGTTTGTCCAATTAGTTTTTGTTTTAGTGGTTTATATTTTGAATAATTAGCTACTCTTGGTGGTGCTGTAGATGAGCTTGCGTGTTGAATTCTTAGAATTCTAAGTAGTTTGAATGCTTGCTATGGTTTCTATGTATCCCTATGAGTAGTTGCTACCAATTATATGAAGTTTTGTTGATAAATTTTTGTCACCCAAAATTTTTCAGAAAATTGTACGCGGACATGATGAACCTATTTGGAAGGAGTTATTCGAGGAGGAGATCCTCGGGGGCATCTTCTAGTGACAGCTCCGCTCGTCGGTTTTATGTTGAACCAAGTGAAAGTTCCATTCGAGATGCTGCCACCAAAACATGCCTATGGCCATGCGATGATTATATGGTGCGTGTGGGCATTAAGAAGGAATTTGAGCAATATGTTCACAATGTCGGTCTCAGCCCCTACATTTCAGATAAGTGCGATCAACAGCACACTGTCACTGAATCATTTGTCAAAGGATAGAAATTTCATCCCCGTGAGTCTAGGGTGTTATTTAAACTGTATGAAAATTCATTTACCATATCACTAGTGAGATTTGCTCACCACTGCAACTCCCATTCTGGGGTTCGCTTGACGAACTGCCAAGGGCTGAGTACCAATCATTCTTGACTAGTCTTTGCTATGGTGAGACGAGGGGAGTGATGCAAGGTAGAATAAAGAGCATTCATTTTCCCGCAATTCAATACTTTCCTTTATTCAATGGGAAATGTATTGTAGGCAAACAAGATTGTAGTACACTTTGTGCTACAGACTTGAGCCTTTAACGCACCGCTCTCACTGCTGATAGGAGTTATAATCTTGGAGCAATTGTTGCACGCAGATTGCAGCACAATGCTAATAGTGGCTATTTCTATGGTGCAATTTATGCCACGCGTTTAGCAAGAGAGCTGGGTGTTTCACCTTTGCCCTTTGACCCTATCCTACCCACGCAGTATTTAGACTTTGATGCTATGAAAAATCATAAGATCCTTAAAGGAGATATTCATAATTTCACCTATAAACTGATGTTTAACCAAGATTCTGTTGTGCACACATATTTTCCTGTGCCTGCTCTTTTTGATTATCACAGCAAGGGAAGATATTTCGTTCTTGAGAGCAAGGCCCAAGCCCACAACGCTGCGGTTGAGGTAGCACAGCAGGCCGAGGCATCCGCACCGGGAGCCTCCGTGAGCTACCACTCCGACTACTATCCAGGCTACTGACTGCTTACCAAGTTAGGCCAAAAGCCTAAGCTTGGGGGAGTACGTGTTTCCCACTGACATTACATTCATGCTCGCACATTTCATTCCAGTTGTCGGTGTCCACACTTTTTCATTGCATCATCCATGTTAAATTTACTTTCTCGCTTTCTTCTTATGTGTTTGAAAAACCCTTAGAAAAACCAAAAAAAATAGTTGTAGTGATTTTAGTTTCTATGCATGCTTAGATGTAGCACTAAAAAGAAAACCCAAAAATATTTCCCTTTTCTTCTTTTGCTTGCTGGGAGCTTTCCCGTGTAAATAGTTTTTTCTCATTTTTGCTTTTTCCTTTTATTTGCTTGTTCAAGAAAACCAAAAACTCCAAAAATATTTAAGTGTGTTTCTCTGAAATTCTTTTCTTTTTATTTGAGTCGTACCGAGGGGAAGACCACGATGAAAATCTTGAGTGGCTCTCATTTGCATAATTGTTTACCTAACAAAAAGCCCATTTTACCTTGTCTTCTCTTATCGAATAAAATGTTTGCAGATTCCAGCTTAGTCCACGACACTCTTGCACTAGTATTATTTTAATATCGTTCGGTCGTGCAAGTGAAAGGCAATAATGACGATATTCGATGAACTGGCCGTGGTAGAGAGAAACGGGTATGAACTCGACTTGTTCTGTTTTTGTAAATATGTTTAACCTAGTATCCATGATTCAGCCCATTATGATTAAACATGTTTGCACTGACAATTAGAGATTATAGTTTCTCATGCCATGCATAAGTAGCTAGGGGTGGATAATGATTTATCTTGGATATCAACATTGCGTTAAAATAATTGTGATGTAGTATGATGATATGGTATCCTCCTCTGAATGTTCGAGTGGCTTGACTTGGCACATGTTCATGCATGTAGGTGAATCAAAACCAACATAGCCTCTATGGTATTTATGTTCATGGTGTCCATACCCTACTCATGCTAGTGCCCAATGTTACTTATGCACAATGCATGTTCATGACCATTGTTGCTCTCTAGCTGGCCGCTTCTCAATCTATTTGCTAGCCTTTGCCTATACTAAGTGGGAATTCTGCTTGTACATAAAAAACCTTGAACCCAAGTTATTCCAGATGAGTCCACCATACCTACCTATATGCGTTATTACCCTGCCATCCTAAGTAAATTTGCATGTGCCACCTCTAAAAACTTCAAATAAATATCCATTTTGTGTGCCTGGATCGTTCATGGAACGACAAGAGGTGGGCGATATCTTCCATGCTAAGCGGGTTATTCTCAGGTCGAGTGTTTATTCACTCGCCATCGCACGAGTAAAGGGCGGTAATAGGGATGCCCAGTCCCAAACTACAAACAGAAAACGCTTACAAATAATCAAACAAAAACTCCCAATGGAGTCCAAACCTTTACTTTTATCGCTTGGGAACCGCTACTAGCGTGCTTAGCATGGAAGATATTGATAACTGATAGTCGTGAAGTAAACAAGAAGGGTGCATGTCTCAAAATGTCATTTACCTCTATTTTAAAATTTTGAGCTCTGGCACCTCTGCAAATCACTGCTTCCCTCTGCGTAGGGACTATCTATTTACTTTTATGTTGTGTCATCACCTTCTAAAACAAGCGCCAGAACCTAAGAGCACTGCTGTCATGCTTATGCATTATGTATAGCTAATGTTGGGTGCATCATGACTGGATCTTTTCTACCATGAATTACAATGTTTAGTCGCTGCTTGAACTTTGGAGGTGCTCTGCATTTATGTTTTGTGGTCTCAGAAAGGGCTAGCGAGATACCACTATTGTCATATTATATCATGGTTGTTTTGATAACGTATTGCTGTTCAAGATATGTTGTTATTGCTCGCTAGCTAATTATGTCATTGATATGAGTTAATATAATCTTTAAGAGTTATTGTCGGCATGGTTAGTTATAAGAGTGATTGAAAACCTGGGTGCTGTTTAAGCTTATTTATGCAAAAAAGAGAAAAAGAGTTCGTAAAAGTTTTTCTTTTTCACTTTCAGTTTATCAACTGAATTGCTTGAGGACAAGCAAAGGTTTAAGCTTGGGGGAGTTCATACGTCTCCAACGTATCTACTTTTCCTAATGCTTTTCCTCGTATTTTGACTCTAATTTGCATGATTTGAATGAAACTAACCCCGGACTGACGCTGTTTTCAGCAGAACTACCATGGTGTTCTTTTTGTGCAGAAATAAATTTCTCGGAATGGAACGAAACTTTGTGAGGATTTTTTAAATCAATAAAGAGATTTTCTAGAGACAAGAGTAACCAGAGGCGGCAGCTCGGTGGGCACAACCCACCAGGGCGCGCCTGCCCCCCAGGCGCGCCCAGGTGGGTTGTCCCAACCTGGTGGCCCCTGATACATCTCCAACATATCTATAATTTTTTATTGTTCCATGCTGTTATAGTATCAATCTTGGATGTTTTATAATCATTTTATATCATTTTTTGGTACTAACCTATTGCATAGTGCCAAGTGCCAGATGCTGTTTTCTGCATGTTTTTTACATCGCAGGAAATCAATACCAAATGCAACGAAACTTTACGGAGATTTTTTCTGAACCAGAAGACACCCAATGGGCAAAGACAACGCTTGGGGTGCTCCGAGAGGAGCACAACCCACCAGGGCACGCCAGGAGGCCCAGGCGCGCCCTGGTGGGTTGTGCCCACCTCGGGTGCCCCCCGGACCGCCTCTTTGCTCTATAAATACCCCAATATTCCAGAAACCCTAGGGAAGTCGACAAAAATCAATTCCAGCCGTCGCAGAGTCCAGAACCATCAGATCCAATCTAGACACCAACACGGAGCGGTTCACCACTTCCATTGGTGCCTCTCCGATGATGCGTGAGTAGTTCTTTGTAGACCGTCGGGTCTGTAGTTAGTAGCTAGATGGCTTCCTCTCTCTCTTTTGATTATCAATACAATGGTCTCTTGGAGATCCATATGATGTAACTCTTTTTGCGGTGTGTTTGTTGGGATCGGATGAACTTTGAGTTTATGATCAGATCTATCTTTTTATATCCATGAAAATTATTTGAGTTTCTTTGATCTCTTATATGCATGATTGCTTATAGCCTCGTATTTCTTCTCTGATATTTGGGTTTTGTTTGGCCAACTTGATCTATTTATCTTGCAATGGGAAGAGGTGCTTGATCCCAGTGACAGACGGGGAACAGACACGTACGTATCGTTGCTACTAAGGATAAAACGATGGGCCTATCTCTACATAGATAGATCTTGTCTACATCATGTCATCGTTCTTATTGCATTACTCTATTTCACCATGAACTTAATACACTAGATGCATGCTAGATAGCGGTCGATGTGTGGAGTAATAGTAGTAGATGCAGGCAGGAGTCGGTCTACTAATCTTGGACGTGATGCCTATGTAATGATCATTGCCTGGATATCGTCATGATTATTTGAAGTTCTATCAATTACCCAACAGTAATTTGTTTACCCACCATTTGCTATTTTTCTCGAGAGAAGCCACTAGTGAAACCTATGGCCCCCGGGTCTCTTTCTCATATTATTTGCCTTTGCGATCTTCTTTTCCTTTGCTTATATTTCCAGGTCTATTAAACCAAAAATACAAAAATACCTTGCCACATTTTATTCTTATTTGTTTTATGTGGCGTTCGAGCTATCAATCTACTACAAATTTATTCACGTCCGTTTGCCTATCTTGAGGCGCCGCTACCCGAAAGGGATTGACAACCCCTTTTACACGTCAGGTTCCGAGTATTTGTTATTTGAGTGCAGGGGTTGTTTACGTTGTGTTGCTTGGTTCTCCTACTGGTTCGATAACCTTGATTTCATAACTGAGGGAAATACTTTCCGCCACCGTGCTGCATCACCCCTTCCTCTTTGGGGAAATATCGACGTAGCTTCAAGCCGCATCAAAAGGAATTTCTGGCGCTGTTGCCGGGGAGGATCACGTCAAGATAGTCTCCCGGCCTCGTGCCAATTTCTGGCACCGTTGCTGGGGAGGATCTTCAACATATACTAGGTTCCTAATCACAAATCTCATCTCCTCGTAATTTACATTATTTGCCATTTGCCTCTCGTTTTCCTCTCCCCCACTTCAGAAAAATTTGCCGTTTTATTCGCCCCTCTTTTTCGTTCGCTGTTTTCTTGCCGGATCTATTTTTGAGTGCAATCTTGTTGCGTAGTCATCATGACTCAAGAGAACACCAAGTTGTGTGATTTCTCAAATACCAACAACAATTGTTTTATTGGCACTCCGATTGCTCCTCCCGCCATTAGTGCGGAGTATTGTGATATTAATACTGCTTGCTGAATCTTGTTATGAAAGATCAATTTTCCGGTACTCCTAATGAGGATGTCACGTCCCATCTTAATACCTTCGTGGAATTATGCGATATGCAAAAGAAAAAATATGTGGACAACGATGTGGTGAAGATGAAATTATTTCCGTTTCTTTGCGTGATTCTACAAAAATTTGGTTCTCTTCTTTGCCTCGCAATAGTATCAATTCTTGGACTAAGTGCAAAGATGCTTTTATCACTAAGTATTTTCTGCCCGCAAAAATTATTTCCCTTAGAACCCAGATCATGAATTTGAAGCTACTTGAACATGAGCATGTTGCACAATCTTGGGAAAGGATGAAAATGATGCTAAGGAATTTCCCAACTCATGGGCTACATCTTTGGATGATCATACAAATTTTTTATACAGGGTCGAATTTTGTTTCCCGTAATCTTTTAGATTCCGCCGCGGGTGGCACTTTTATGGAAATTACTTTGGGTGAGGCCACCAAATTGCTTGATAATATCATGGCAAATTATTCACAATGGCATACCGAAAGAGCTCCTACTAGTAAAAAAGTTAATTCGGTTGAAGAAATTTCTTCTTTGAGTGAAAAAGTTGATGCTCTTATGAAATTGGTTGCTAGTAAAAGTGCTCCTGTTGATTTCAATGGTATGCCTTTGTCTACTTTGATTGAGCAAACTAGTGATGCCGTAGATGTGAATTTTATCTCTCGAAATAATTTCAACAACAATGCTTATAGAGGTAATTTTAATCCTAGACCTTTTCCTAGTAATTCCTCTATTAATTATGGTAATTCCTATGGAAATCCTTCTTATAATAATAATAGGAACACCTCTGTTCTTGGGAATAATATTAAAGAATTTATCAACATGCAAAAAGTTTTCAACACTACCATAGAAGAAAAGTTGAATAAGATTGATGATTTGTCTAGAAGTGTTGATAGAATTTCTCATGATGTGGAAAATCTCAAGATGAAAATTTTGTGCCTAAGGTTGAGGAATCAATTAAAGGTCTTTATGTTTTTATGGATGAAAGTAAGAAAAGAACCGCTATGCTTAGAGCTAAAAGAGAATTTTTAGAAAAAGCGTTCTCTAGTGATTGCTTTCGTAAAAGTGATGAAGATCTTAAAATGATTGTTGTTTCTTCTATTGATTCCTTGTTTAGTAAAATAAAGATTGATGAAAAAGGGACTGGAGAAGAGTCAACTTTAGTTAGAAGGCATCCCGATAATTCGGAGGGTGAAAATCTTATTGAGAAAATTGATAATAGTGGGTTTGAAGAGGTCAAAACTTTAACTAGCGATGTGCCCACTCTTTTGGATTACAAAGACTTTAATTATGATAGTTGCTCTTTGATTGATTGCATTTCTTTGTTGTAATCCATGATAAATTCACCCCATGCTTATGAGCAAAATAAAGCTTTTACTAAACATATTGTTGATGCTATGATGAAAGCTTTTGAAGAAAAATTGGAATTAGAAGTTTCAATTCCTAGAAAATTGCATGATGATTGGGAGCCTACAATCAAAGTCAAGATTAAGAATTATGAGTGTTTTTCTTTGTGTGACTTGGGTGCTAGTGTTTCTACAATTCCGGAATCTATATGTGATGTGCTTGGTCTTACCGATATTGAATCATGTTCTTTGAATTTGCACTTGGCGGATTCTATTATTAAAAGCCTATGGGAAGAATTAATGATGTTCTTATTCTTGCAAATAGGAACTATGTGCCCATAGATTTTATTGTTCTTGATATTGATTGCAATCCGTCTTGTCCAATTATACTTGGTAGACTGTTTTTACGCACTATCGGTGCCGTGATTGACATAAAGAAGGCAATATTAAATTCCAATTTCCTTTGAGGAATGGTATTGAACACTTCCCTAGAACAAGAATTAGAACACCCTATGAATCAATCATGAGGGCATCTTATGGATCTCGTAACAAAGATGACAAAACTTAGATCCTTGTTTTTTGCCTAGCTAAGGGCGTAAAACTATAGCGCTTGTTGAGAGGCAAGCCAATGAATAAAATTTATTTTTGCTTTTTGATTTCTATTCTTGAGTGTTTGCACAATTATTCTACTGTTATGATTGTGTGTTTTGTGTTTTAATTAGTGTTTGTGCCAAGTAAAGCCTTTAGGATCTTCTTGGGTGATAGTTGTTTGATCTTACTAAGAACAGAAACTTTTGCACTCACGAAAATAATTCTCATTTTTTACCAGAACGTGATAAAATAACAATTTTTTGGGAGAAGATTAATATACAAATTGCTCAGGTCATCCTAATTTTTCAGAATTATTAGAGTTTTAGAAGTATTCGAAATATCCAGATTGCTATAGACTGTTCTGTTTTTGACAGATTCTGTTTTCTTTGTGTTGTGTGCCTGTTTTGATGGCTCTATGGTTTTCTTTGATGAGTTTTTGCCATAGAAAAGTAAGAATACGGTAGATATAATGCAAGAACAAAATATGATTTGGTGCAAATAACATCAGAGGGAGGTGCACCAGGTGGGCACAACCCACCTGGGTGCGGCAAGACCCCCAGGCGCGTCCTGGTGCGTTGTGGTCCCCACGTGGGGCCCCTCACTTATCTCTTCACACCACATCATCACCTACCTCCAGAAAAAATTCTCCATTGCTCTCCCTCTCTCTCTCTCTCTCTCTCTCTCTCTCTCGTGTTCTTGCTCTCAAACCCGCAGATTTCGATCTCTTTGCTCGAAGCTCCATTTCCGAAACTGTTTCGGTGGATTGTTGCTTGGTATGTGACTCCACGGTTTGTCCAATTAGTTTTTGTTTTAGTGGTTTGTATTTTGAATAATTAGCTATTCTTGGTGCTACTGTATATGAGCTTGCATGTTGAATTCTTAGAGTTCTAAGTAGTTTGAATGCTTGCTATGGTTTCTATGTATCCTTATGAGTAGTTGCTACAGATTATACGAAGTTCTGTTGATAAATTTTTGTCACCCAAAATTTTTCAGAAAATTGTACGCGAACATGATGAACCTATTTGGAAGGAGTTCTTCAAGGAGGAGATCCTCGGGGGCATCTTCTAGTGACAGCTCCGCTCGTCGGTCTTATGTTGAACCAAGTGAAAGTTCCATTCGAGATGCTGCCACCAAAACATGCCTATGGCCATGCGATGATTATATAGTGCGTGTGGGCATTAAGAAGGAATTTGAGCAATAAGTTCACAATGTCGGTCTTAGCCCCTACATTTCAGATAAGTGCGATCAACACCACACCGTCACTGAATCATTTGTCAAAGGATTGAAATTTCATCCCCGTGAGTCTAGGGTGTTATTTAAACTGTATGAAAATTCATTTACCATATCACTAGTGAGATTTGCTCACCACTGCAACTCCCATTCCCGGGTTCGCTTGACGAACCGCCAAGGGCTGAGTACCAGTCATTCTTGACTAGTCTTGGCTACGGTGAGACGAGGGGAGTGACGCAAGGTAGAATAAAGAGCATTCATTTTCCCGCAATTCAATACTTTGGTTTATTCAATGGGAAATGTATTGTAGGCAAACAAGATTGTAGTACACTTTGTGCTACAGACTTGAGCCATTAACGCACCGCTCTCACCGGTGATAGGAGTTATAATCTGGGGGCAATTGTTGCACGCAGATTGCAGCACAATGCTAATAGTGGCTATTTCTATGGTGGAATTTATTGTGACGCCCGGATAATTAGGCTACAATAATCACACGTTAATGATGCCACGTCACCACGGTTACTGTTGTAAATCTCGTGTTAGTTCAAAATCGATTCGAAATTCAAACTTAAAATAAAGTCAAACGGTAAAGATTTTCAAATATTAAAACTAAAATGTTGGGGTGTTGCCAAATAATGCATAGGTAATTATTGTGGAGAAACCACACTTTTATAAAATGTTTAAAAGCTCTAAAGTAATTAAAACAGCAGCTATGACAATTAATTAAATGCCTTTTAAAAATAATAATAATGCAAACTATTTTAATTAGGTGTCAAACTTTTTGGGGCAGTAGAATAAATTATAACATTAATTCAGGAGTTGTATTTATATTTTATAAAACAGGAATTAAAAGAATAAAATAGAAAAGAAAATATATAATGAAAAGAAAACAGAAAACAAAGCTAAAAAAAGAGAAAGCAAACCCCCCCCCAATTGGGCCTCGGCCCAGCAGGCTACCACGCCGCCAGGCCGGCCCAACCGCGCCCTCTACTAACCTCCCCTGGGTGCCCGAAACCCTAGCGACACCCCACTCCC
>NC_057811.1:269633653-269640819 GCF_018294505.1 Triticum aestivum
CGCGCTCGCCCCTGCCGCTCCCCGCCGTCCAGCCGCTGCCCCGCGGCGACGCCCGGGTTCGGCCGCCCCCGGGGCTCCTTTCGCCCGCACCCGAATGCCCGTGCCCGTTAAGGCCCATAGGGCCTATGACAGTGGGGCCCACCCCCAGAACGATTTATAAATAAAAAAAGGAATTAAAAAAATATAAATAATAATAATAATATATTAAAAATAATTAATTAATTGAAGAATTAATTAACCTAATTAATTTTTGATTAATTAAACTAATCTAATAACTAAACTAATTAAACTGTTAGTTAATTACTTAATCAGTCAATGACAGGTGGGTCCCGCACGTCAGTTTGACCCAGTCAACGCCCTGTTGACTGCTGACGTCATGATGACGTCAGCAGGCACTATTCTGGATAATGTTGAATTAAATAAATTAAATAAATTCTAAAATGATTTAAAACTTTAGAAAATCATGTAAAATAAACCGTAGCTCAGATGAAAATACTTTCTACATGAAAGTTGCTCAGAACGACGAGACGAATCCGGATACGCAGCCCGTTCGTCTGCCACACATACCTAGCATAGCAAACACACAACTTTTCCCCTCCGGTTCATCTATCCAAAAACGCGAAACACCGGGAATACTTTCCCGGAAGTTCCCCCCTTCGCCGGTATCACCTATCCATGTGTTAGGCCACCCCTAGCACAACGTATTGCTGCGTCTTGCTTTGTGTTACATTTGATTGCTCTGTTATTTATTGTGTTCCCCCTCCGTTACTTCTTTCCGGTAGACCCTGAGACTGCCGGCGACCCCCAGTTCGACTACGGTGTTGACGACCCCTCCTACTTGCCAGAGCAACCAGGCAAGCCCCCCCTTGATCACCAGATATCGCCTATTCTTCTCTATACTGTTTGCATTAGAGTAGTGTAGCATGTTACTGCTTCCCGTTAATCCTATCCTGATGCATAGCCTGTCATTGTTGCTACAGTTGTTACCCTTACCTGCTATCCTACTGCTTAGAATAGGATGCTAGTTTATTCCATCAGTGGCCCTACACTCTTGTCCGTCTGCCATGCTATACTACTGGGCCGTGATCACTTTGGGAGGTGATCACGGGTACATACTATATACTTTATATACATGACACATGTGGTGACTAAAGTCGGGTCGGCTCGTTGAGTACCCGCAAGTGATTTTGATGAGGGGGCTGAAAGGACAGGTGGCTCCATCCCGGTAGAGGTGGGCCTGGGTTCCTGACGGCCCCCGACTGTTACTTTATGGCGGAGCGACAGGGCAGGTTGAGACCACCTAGGAGAGAGGTGGGCCTGGCCCTGGTCGGTGTTCGCGGACACTTAACACGCTTAACGAGATCTTGGTATTTGATCTGAGTCTGGCCATTTGGTCTATACGCACTAACCATCTACGCGGGAGTAGTTATGGGTATCCCGGCGTCGTGGTATCAGCCGAAGCCTTCGTGACGTCAGCGACTGAGTGGCGCGCGCCGCATTGGACCGTAAGCTCGCGCTTGTATTAAGGGGGCTAGGTCTGCTTCCGGCCGCGTACGCAACGTGCAGGTGTGCATAGGGCGATGGGCCCAGACCCCTGCGCGCATAGGGTTTAGATCGGCGTGCTGACATCTCTGTTGAGCCTAGGTGGGGCTGCGACGTGTTGATCTTACGAGGCCGGGCATGACCCAGAAAAGTGTGTCCGGCCAAATGGGATCGAGCATGTTGGGTTATGTGGTGCACCCCTGCAGGGAAGTTTATCTATTCGAATAGCCGTGTCCCTCGGTAAAAGGACGACCCGGAGTTGTACCTTGACCTTATGACAACTAGAACTGGATACTTAATAAAACACACCCTTCCAAGTGCCAGATATAACCCGGTGATCGCTCTCTAACAGGGTGACGAGGAGGGGATCGCCAGGTAGGATTATGCTATGCGATGCTACTTGGTGAACTTACCATCTACCCTCTTCTACATGCTGCAAGATGGAGGTGGCCAGAAGCGTAGTCTTCGACAGGACTAGCTATCCCCCCCTTATTCTGGCATTCTGCAGTTCAGTCCACCGATATGACCCTTTACACATATACCCATGCATATGTAGTGTAGCTCCTTGCTTGCGAGTACTTTGGATGAGTACTCACGGTTGCTTTTCTCCCTCTTTTCCCCTTTCTATACCTGATTGTCGCAACCAGATGCTGGAGTCCAGGAGCTAGAGATCCCGAGGATGATTCTACATGGAGTTCGGCTTCGAGGAGTAGTTAGGAGGTCCCAGGCAGGAGGCCTTGCCTTTTCGATCGTTGCTACTTTTGTGCTAGCCTTCTTAAGGCAAACTTGTTTAACTTATGTCTGTACTCAGATATGGTTGCTTCCGCTGACTCCTCTATGATCGAGCAATTGTATTCGAGCCCTCGAGGCCCCCTGGCTTGTATTATGATGCTTGTATGACTTATTTATGTTGTAGAGTTGTGTTGTGATATCTTCCCGTAAGTCTCTGATCTTGATCGTACACATTTGCGTGCATGATTAGTGTACGGTCAAAACGGGGGCGTCACAAGTTGGTATCAGAGCCGACTGCCTGTTGGAATCCCCCTTTCCAACTCCTTGGCCGAAGTCGAGTCTAGACATTACAAAACTTTTACTAACATGGTTGTGTGTCTTACGGGCCCACGTCGCCATTGGGTGGTATTAGGATCTTTTACTCCTCGACCTTTACTCTGGGACTCTGATCTCTCTCCTATTCGGGTTAAATGAATTTTGCTAAATCTAACATTAGGATCTCGTTATACTTTCTCCCGGAGAGCCCTTTATCATAGATGGTCGCCGACTGCACCAGAAGATGTTGAAGATACTCTTCGATCATTCCCGAGACCCTTGTGCCCTCTGCCTTTTCAATTCCCTACTACCGATATATCCATATGGATAACAACATACACTTGTTGTTCATACAATTACTCTGAGTTTCTCTTGTTATTACCAGATACATCGAATTGCTCTCCGGCTTTTTAAGAATCCCTTGTACCACTGCCTTGCAGTTCTTTGCCACCTGAATACCCCTACGAATAATTTCTCGCACTTATCGAGTATCCGCTCATCCCCAAATGATTCATGTATTTCACAAAGTCTTCGAAATACCATTCGATCTTCCGAAAATCCTCAGCAGCATGTTGCTCTTGAAATTCTTGCTTACTAGCATTATGATTAATCCCATAAGTCTCGAAATCTTATTGGCACCCTTTGTCATTATCTTTTTGAGTCCATTGATTCAATATGTTGCGAATGCTCGCAATCCTCAATCAGATCCTAGAATTCATCCTTCCGGCTCAGACATCTTTAACATGAGCTGGATCTCGACCAATCAAATCGTCATCGATTGTACCCCTAAGGCTATTCAACTTATCCATCCCTAATCAGAGCATTGCTTCTGATCCCTTGTCTTGGAATTCATAATTCCTTTGCATTTGAGCTTGTGAGTTAGTCAGTTGTTTCTATAGTCTGATCTCCTTGCATTCTTTCTTCCTCTGGTTGAGTACTGATGCTCACATCAGATCCCTTGTGGACCACCAGACCCTTTTGTCGGATTTTATCCAACAATGTCCTCCATATTAAATAAGCTGGTGAGCTTTTCCTCGGATACATAATGCCTTTGGTAAATTGTATCATCTGCTTTGTCAACCATGCTCTACTTTTGAGCTTGTGTTGTTTACTCCTAAAATTTGTAGTATATCTTTCTACGATGCTCCGGTGGGTTGAACCTATGCCTTCCTTAATCTGTGTGAACCCGAAAGATTTCGCGGGACATACTTATCTGGTATTGCACCAGGTAAAATTTTCGACAACTAATGTCATTATCAAAATACGAGAGGCGAATGGAAGGTTATGCATTGAAGAAGTGGGAGTCGACCTTGAACCTTGTGTTCATGCCCATGGACACGATGTAGATCCTATCATGGAAGCTTCTTATAATAATAGCTATTTCCCTGGTATAATATCATCTGGTATCGGTGAATTGATCCTTTGCAATCGTGGTTCCGACCATGTTTCTCCTTGATTCCGTTTCTCGTGCAAGTTTGAGCACTTGTCTTCTGCAAAGCAATACCCTAGTCCAACCTCTACCTTGATCTGTCGTCGAGTATTACCCCCTGGTATCTCGAGATTATCATGGAACTGCATAACTTCTTATGAGTTCTTCATCAAGTGCTACATTCTCACTGATTCCAATTTTCCACGGGCTCTGGGTTATTAATCACGCAAAGACACCGATAACTAAACCGAGTGCGCACTACGGTTGAACAACTCTTAGTAATCTTCTTTAAGTACGAGTTTGTACCCGATCACGCCATTCCTAGCCTATTTGGCTATATCATTATCTCGATGATTTTAACTGTGCTACCTGGTCCTTACTCCCGGAGCACCACCTTCGACGATGAGCTAAGCTTACGTCGATTTTCCTCGTCATATCATTTCACCTCGAACAACAAACTTGACCCCGAGTTTGTGTAGTATCTGTGGCTCCAATAATCTTTTGTTGCATCAGTCCTTTTGCTTGATGCAGTCGCTGATCAATTGCTTCTTCGTGGATCCCCTCGACAACAAAATGTTGTGATCATCATCAACATTTTGACTCCTTCCAGTATATCAATGGAATTCTTGACGATAAGTGCCATCCTCGTTCCTTGGTAATTTGAGTTACCATCGACAACATCCTTACATTCCTTTCATCACAAACTTGATCATGTTATGGAGCTCCTTGCTAACCATCTTATGTTATGTTCTACCTTGGAGTATTACCATATTTTATGTCAAGGATATTGTGAGAATTTCTCCACCTCTTAAGAATTCTTGATATAGTAATACTTCTCGCCATCTCCATTTGTTTTCTGATCCCCGTGTTGTTTCTAACCGGAAAACCGACAATTGAACTATGATGTGCGACTTCAAAACTTCTAGCAACCCTATTGCTTTGAAGTTAATGGTCGATATTTCATTCTTAGACCATTGGTTATCGAATCACCGTTCTAACATTGATCATTCTACCTAAGCCCATATTCGGGTGCACCTTTCAACCAATGTTTAATTGTGTATGTTTTCCTCGAGCATACATCATTAAGTCATTCGATCTAGCTAATGTTATCTCCTTGTTCACATAGTTGTGGAAATCCATCTTTTGGAAATCTCAATGGATTGTCGCTGAGTCAATCAGTCACCTCCTCACCTCTCCTGGATTTAATTATGAACCCTTGTTCGGAACTCGCTTCCATAGTTCATCTCCCGAGAATCTTTGATGTCGTTTCGACAATTTGTGTTGCACCTTTCTTCTCAGGCATCCTGAGTCTGAGTTATCCTGACACCAATCAGATCTGAATCTCGGTCAAATATGATGGTTGGAACATATTTCCAAGAGTTACAACATTGGTCTATTTTATGACCCGATAAGGTAATGTCATGCCTAACCCACCTGGCTGGAGGACCTATTGTTATAAGTTTTCCCTTTTTAGCAAGGTTAGCTATTCTTCCATGAGGAAATTGTAAGACATACTCTATAAGTTATTCCTGATGGATCCTTTGTGTATCCATAGCCTGATCTTACCTAATGACCATGTCAATGCTATCTCGAAGCATGTCTATGGTACTCTGATTTTCAACAGGAACATTTGAAGCCCAATGCTAAGTGTTTCCTGCTCAATTATCCAAACACCGTTGTATGGGTAATGTCATGAAATTTCTCTCCCCTACCTAAAGAGTTTTCTACATTATATCATGTCATGGATATCATGCTCAGCTTGTCCTTGGGAAGGATATACCCTTGAAATATGTGTTTAAACACATTTTTTCCTTTCCATTGTTCTGTTTAACCTGATGATCACATTTTTCTTTTCATTGGTTTGTTTAACCTTTCTTGTGATCTATATGATCTAAGCAGTAAGATTCTTCTACTTATGTAAGCACATCGGTGTACAATTCTGTCAGCAAGACCCTGTTACTATTGTTGATGACATACCGGTAGCCACCGATGGATGAGAACTTTGCCTATTGGTCCGCCTCGTTCAACGAGCAGGAAAGTGGGTCTCTTCGTCCCTCGCCCTTGGTACCTACGATGTTGCTGACATATAACTGATAGGCTACCCTCTGACATGCCTTGCTATCATGATCATGCAAGATGTCACCGCCCTTCCTACTTTAACCACATGGTGGGCCCATAACCCACAGTTCCACAGGATCGAAACCTGACTCTCTTGTACACCCCCTGTTCCCAAGGTTATTCCTCACGCTTGGCTTCGTATGTAATTCACGTGCCACCTTTCGTGAGATCATCAATTTTGGTATCAGACACAATACTTATTCCCGTTGCTCAGAACCCTTCAGGCATCAAACGATTGCCTGCCCGCTCGAAACTTCCCCATGATACCTCCTTACTTTGCTCTTGATATTGTCTTAAATTTCCATTCGAGAGTTACTTTCCGCCACCTTCCACGATGTTATCAACCAGATAGTCAACCGTTCAGAGGCCTATTATTCCGAAGTTACCCCTTGTCCTTCGTAAGTACGATGGAGTTCCCGAAGGAAGGATGCCAGCTTCATCATGATGACCTGAAGCAGGAAAATGAAGACATCAACGTAATGGATCAACCGCTTCGAGAAGAGCAACCAAGATCGAGAACGCTCGTTAGAATTTCGTGACCAAACCCCTTTCCCGTCACTTCCCCTCTTAAATCTCGGGACGAGATTTCTTGTAGTGGAGGAGAATTGTGACGCCCGGATAATTAGGCTACAGTAATCACACGTTAATGATGCCACGTCACCACGGTTACTGTTGTAAATCTCGTGTTAGTTCAAAATCGATTCGAAATTCAAACTTAAAATAAAGTCAAACGGTAAAGATTTTCAAATATTAAAACTAAAATGTTGGGGTGTTGCCAAATAATGCATAGGTAATTATTGTGGAGAAACCACACTTTTATAAAATGTTTAAAAGCTCTAAAGTAATTAAAACAGCAGCTATGACAATTAATTAAATGCCTTTTAAAAATAATAATAATGCAAACTATTTTAATTAGGTGTCAAACTTTTTGGGGCAGTAGAATAAATTATAACATTAATTTAGGAGTTGTATTTATATTTTATAAAACAGGAATTAAAAGAATAAAATAGAAAAGAAAATATATAAAGAA
>NC_057811.1:269641640-269700153 GCF_018294505.1 Triticum aestivum
CCGCTCCCTGCCGCCGCCCTCGCCGGCCATGCGCGCGCTCGCCCCTGCCGCTCCCCGCCGTCCAGCCGCTGCCCCGCGGCGACGCCCAGATTCGGCCGCCCCCGGGGCTCCTTTCGCCCGCACCCGAATGTCTGTGCCCGTTAAGGCCCATAGGGCCTATGACAGTGGGGCCCACCCCCAGAACGATTTATAAATAAAAAAGGAATTAAAAATATAAATAATAATAATAATATATTAAAAATAATTAATTAATTAAAGAATTAATTAACCTAATTAATTTTTGATTAATTAAACTAATCTAATAACTAAACTAATTAAACTGTTAGTTAATTAATTAATCAGTCAATGACAGGTGGGTCCCGCACGTCAGTTTGACCCAGTCAACGCCCTGTTGACTGCTGACGTCATGATGATGTCAGCAGGCACTATTCTGGATAATGTTGAATTAAATAAATTAAATAAATTCTAAAATGATTTAAAACTTTAGAAAATCATATAAAATAAACCGTAGCTCAGATGAAAATACTTTCTACATGAAAGTTGCTCAGAACGACGAGACTAATCCGGATATGCAGCCCGTTCGTCTGCCACACATACCTAGCATAGCAAACACGCAACTTTTCCCCTCCGGTTCATCTATCCAAAAACGCGAAACACCGGGAATACTTTCCTGGAAGTTCCCCCCCTTCGCCGGTATCACCTATCCATGTGTTAGGCCACCCCTAGCATAACGTATTGCTGCGTCTTGCTTTGTGTTACATTTGATTGCTCTGTTATTTATTGTGTTCCCCCTCCGTTACTTCTTTCCGTTAGACCCTGAGACTGCTGGCGACCCCCAGTTCGACTACGGTGTTGACGACCCCTCCTACTTGCCAGAGCAACCAGGCAAGCCCCCCCCCTTGATCACCAGATATCGCCTATTCTTCTCTATACTGCTTGCATTAGAGTAGTGTAGCATGTTACTGCTTCCCGTTAATCCTATCCTGATGCATAGCCTGTCATTGTTGCTACAGTTGTTACCCTTACCTGCTATCCTACTGCTTAGAATAGGATGCTAGTTTATTCCATCAGTGGCCCTACACTCTTGTCCGTCTGCCATGCTATACTACTGGGCCGTGATCACTTTGGGAGGTGATCACGGGTATATACTATATACTTTATATACATGACACATGTGGTGACTAAAGTCGGGTCGGCTCGTTGAGTACCCGCAAGTGATTTTGATGAGGGGGCTGAAAGGACAGGTGGCTCCATCCCGGTAGAGGTGGGCCTGGGTTCCTGACGGCCCCTGACTGTTACTTTATGGCGGAGCGACAGGGCAGGTTGAGACCACCTAGGAGAGAGGTGGGCCTGGCCCTGGTCGGCATTCGCGAACACTTAACACGCTTAACGAGATCTTGGTATTTGATCTTAGTCAGGCCATTTGGTCTATACGCACTAACCATCTACGCGGGAGTAGTTATGGGTATCCCGGCGTCGTGGTATCAGCCGAAGCCTTCGTGACGTCAGCGACTGAGTGGCGCGTGCCGCATTGGACCGTAAGCTCGCGCTTGTATTAAGGGGGCTAGGTCTGCTTCCGGCCGTGTACGCAACGTGCAGGTGTGCATAGGGCGATGGGCCCAGACCCCTGCGCGCATAGGGTTTAGACCGGCGTGTTGACCTCTTTGTTGAGCCTAGGTGGGGCTGCGACGTGTTGATCTTACGAGGTCGGGCATGACCCAGAAAAGTGTGTCCGACCAAATGGGATCGAGCGTGTTGGGTTATGTGGTGCACCCCTGCAGGGAAGTTTATCTATTCGAATAGCCGTGTCCCTCGGTAAAAGGACGACCCGTAGTTGTACCTTGACCTTATGACAACTAGAACTGGATACTTAATAAAACACACCCTTCCAAGTGCCAGATATAACCCGGTGATCGCTCTCTAACAGGGTGATGAGGAGGGGATCGCCGGGTAGGATTATGCTATGCGATGCTACTTGGTGAACTTACCATCTACCCTCTTCTACATGCTGCAAGATGGAGGTGGCCAGAAGCGTAGTCTTCGACAGGACTAGCTATCCCCCCCTTATTCTGGCATTCTGCAGTTCAGTCCACCGATATGACCCTTTACACATATACCCATGCATATGTAGTGTAGCTCCTTGCTTGCGAGTACTTTGGATGAGTACTCACGGTTGCTTTTCTCCCTCTTTTCCCCTTTCTATACCTGATTGTCGCAACCAGATGCTGGAGTCCAGGAGCTAGAGATCCCGAGGATGATTCTACATGGAGTTCGGCTTCGAGGAGTAGTTAGGAGGTCCCAGGCAGGAAGCCTTGCCTTTTCGATCGTTGCTACTTTTGTGCTAGCCTTCTTAAGGCAAACTTGTTTAACTTATGTCTGTACTCAGATATGGTTGCTTCCGCTGACTCGTCTATGATCGAGCAATAGTATTCGAGCCCTCAAGGCCCCCTGCCTTGTATTATGATGCTTGTATGACTTATTTATGTTGTAGAGTTGTGTTGTGATATCTTCCCGTGAGTCCCTGATCTTGATCGTACACATTTGCGTGCATGATTGGTGTATGGTCAAAACGGGGGCGTCACATTTATGCCACGCGTTTAGCAAGAGAGCTGGGTGTTTCACCTTTGCCCTTTGACCCTATCCTACCCACGCAGTATTTAGACTTTGATGCTATGAAAAATCATAAGATCCTTAAAGGAGATATTCATAATTTCACCTATAAACTGATGTTTAACCAAGATTCTGTTGTGCACACATATTTTCCTGTGCCTGCTCTTTTTGATTATCACAGCAAGGGAAGATATTTCGTTCTTGAGAGCGAGGCCCCAGCCCAGAACGCTGCGGTTGAGGTAGCACAGCAGGCCGAGGCATCCGCACCGGGAGCCTCCGTGAGCTACCACTCCGACTACTATCCAGGCTACTGACTGCTTACCAAGTTAGGCCAAAAGCCTAAGCTTGGGGGAGTACGTGTTTCCCACTGACATTACATTCATGCTCGCACATTTCATTCCAGTTGTCATTGTCCACACTTTTTCATTGCATCATCCATGTTAAATTTATTTTCTCTCTTTCTTCTTATGTGTTTGAAAAACCCTTAGAAAAACAAAAAAAATTAGTTGTAGTCATTTTAGTTTCTATGCATGCTTAGATGTAGCACTAAAAAGAAAACCCAAAAATATTTCCTTTTTCTTCTTTAGCTTGGTGGGAGCTTTCCCGTGTAAATAGTTTTTTTCTCATTTTTGCTTTTCCCTTTTAGTTGCTTGTTCAAGAAAACCAAAAACTCCAAAAATATTTAAGTGTGTTTCTCTGAAATTCTTTTCTTTTTATTTGAGTCGTACCGAGGGGAAGACCACGATGAAAATGTTGAGTGGCTCTCATTTGCATAATTGTTTACCTAACAAAGAGCCCATTTTACCTTGTCTTCTCTTATCGAATAAAATGTTTGCAGATTCCAGCTTAGTCACGACACTCTTGCACTATTATTATTTTCATATCGTTCGGTCGTGCAAGTGAAAGGCAATAATGACGATATTCGATGAACTGGCCGTGGTAGAGAGAAACGGGTATGAACTCGACTTGTTCTGTTTTTGTAAATATGTTTAACCTAGTATCCATGATTCAGCCCATTATGATTAAACATGTTTGCACTGACAATTAGAGATTATAGTTTCTCATGCCATGCATAAGTAGCTAGGGGTGGATAATGTTTTATCTTGGATATCAACACTGCGTTAAAATAATTGTGATGTAGTATGATGATATGGTATCCTCCTCTGAATGTTCGAGTGGCTTGACTTGGCACATGTTCATGCATGTAGGTGAATCAAAACCAACATAGCCTCTATGGTATTTATGTTCATGGTGTTCATACCCTACTCATGCTAGTGTCCAATGTTACTTATGCACAATGCATGTTCATGACCGTTGTTGCTCTCTAGCTGGCCGCTTCTCAATCTATTTGCTAGCCTTTGCCTATACTAAGTGGGAATTCTGCTTGTACATAAAAAACCTTGAACCCAAGTTATTCCAGATGAGTCCACCATACCTACCTATATGCGTTATTACCCTGCCGTCCAAAGTAAATTTGCATGTGCCACCTCCAAAAACTTCAAATAAATATCCTTTTTGTGTGCCTGGATCGTTCATGGAACAACAAGAGGTGGGCGATATCTTCCATGCTAAGCGGGTTATTCTCAGGTCGAGTGTTTATTCACTCGCCATCGCACGAGAAAAGGGCGGTAATAGGGATGCCCAGTCCCAAACTACAAACAGAAAAAGCTTACAAATAATCAAACAAAAACTCCCAATGGAGTCCAAACCTTTACTTTTATCACTTGGGAACCGCTACTAGCGTGCTTAGCATGGAATATATTTTATAACTGATAGTCGTGAAGTCAACACCTTCCCTCTGTTTTAAAATATCATTTACCTCTGTTTTAAAATTTTGAGCTCTGGCACCTCTGCAAATCACTGCTTCCCTCTGCGTAGGGACTATCTATTTACTTTTATGTTGTGTCATCACCTTCTAAAACAAGCGCCAGAACCTAAGAGCACTGCTGTCATGCTTATGCATTATGTATAGCTAATGTTGGGTGCATCATGACTGGATCTTTTCTACCATGAATTACAATGTTTAGTCGCTGCTTGAACTTTGGAGGTGCTCTGCATTTATGTTTTGCGGTCTCAGAAAGGGCTAGCGAGATACCACTATTGTCATATTATATCATGGTTGTTTTGATAACGTGTTGCTGTTCGAGATATATTGTTATTGCTCGCTAGCTAATTATGTCATTGATATGAGTTAATATAATCTTTAAGAGTTATTGTCGGCATGGTTAGTTATAAGAGTGATTGAAAACCTGGGTGCTGTTTAAGCTTATTTATGCAAAAAAAGAGCAAAAGAGTTCGTAAAAGTTTTTCTTTTTCACTTTCAATTTACCAACTGAATTGCTTGAGGACAAGCAAAGGTTTAAGCTTGGGGGAGTTGATACGTCTCCAACGTATCTACTTTTCCTAATGCTTTTCCTCGTATTTTGACTCTAATTTGCATGATTTGAATGAAACTAACCCCGGACTGACGCTGTTTTCAGCAGAACTACCATGGTGTTCTTTTTGTGCAGAAATAAAAGTTCTCGGAATGGAACGAAACTTTGTGAGGATTTTTTAAATCAATAAAGAGATTTTCTGGAGACAAGAGTCACCAGAGGGGGCAGCTGGGTGGGCACAACCGACCAGGGCGCGCCTGCCCCCAGGCGCGCCCAGGTGGGTTGTCCCCACCTGGTGGCCCTGATACGTCTCCAACGTATCTATAATTTTTGATTGTTCCATGCTGTTATATTATCAATCTTGGATGTTTTATAATCATTTTATATCATTTGTTGGTACTAACCTATTGACATAGTGCCAAGTGCCAGTTGCTGTTTTCTGCATGTTTTTTACATCGCAGGAAATCAGTACCAAATGGAGTCCAAATGCAACGAAACTTTATGGAGATTTTTTCCGGACCAGAAGACACCCAATGGGCAAAGACAACGCCTGGGGGTGCTCCGAGAGGAGCACAACCCACCAGGGCACGCCAGGAGGCCCAGGCGCGCCCTGGTGGGTTGTGCCCACCTCGGGTGCCCCCAGACGGCCTCTTTGCTCTATAAATACCCAATATTCCAAAAACCCTAGGGGAGTTGACATATGTATCGTTGCTACTAAGGATAAAACGATGGGTCGATCTGTACATAGATAGATCTTGTCTACATCATGTCATCGTTCCTATTGCATTACTCTGTTTCTCCATGAACTTAATACACTAGATGCATGCTAGATAGCGTTCGATGTGTGGAGCAATAGTTGTAGACGCAGGCAGGAGTCGGTCTACTAATCTTGGACGTGATGCCTATGTAATGATCATTGCCTGGATATCGTCATGTTTATTTGAAGTTCTATCAATTACCCAACAGTAATTTGTTTACCCACCGTTTTCTATTTTTCTCGAGAGAAGCCACTAGTGAAACCTATGGCCCCCGGGTCTCTTTGATCTATCAATCTACTACAAATTTATTCACGTCCGTTTGCCTATCTTGAGGCGCCGCTACCCGAAAGGGATTGACAACCCCATTTACACGTCAGGTTGCGAGTATTTGTTATTTGTGTGCAGGGGTTGTTTACATTGTGTTGCTTGGTTCTCCTACTGGTTCGATAACCTTGATTTCATAACTGAGGGAAATACTTACCGCCACTGTGCTACATCACCCCTTCCTCTTTGGGGAAATACCGACGTAGCTTCAAGCCGCATCAAAAGGAATTTCTGGCGCTGTTGCCGGGGAGGATCACGTCAAGATAGTCTCCCGGCCTCGTGCCAATTTCTGGCACCATTGCCGGGGAGGATCTTCAACATATACTAGGTTCCTAATCACAAATCTCATCTCCTCGTAATTTACATTATTTGCCATTTGCCTCTCGTTTTCCTCTCCCCCACTTCAGAAAAATTTGTCGTTTTATTCGCCCCTCTTTTTCGTTCGCTGTTTTCTTGCCGGATCTATTTTTGAGTGAAATCTTGTTGCGTAGTCATCATGACTCAAGAGAACACCAAGTTGTGTGATTTATCAAATACCAACAACAATTATTTTATTGGCACTCCGATTGCTCCTCCCGCCATAGTGCGGAGTATTGTGATATTAATACTGCTTGCTGAATCTTGTTATGAAAGATCAATTTTCTGGTACTCCTAATGAGGATGTCACGTCCCATCTTAATACCTTCGTGGAATTATGCGATATGCAAAAAAAAAGATGTGGACAACGATGTGGTGAAGATGAAATTATTTCCATTTCTTTGCGTGATTCTATAAAAATTTGGTTCTCTTCTTTGCCTCACAATAGTATCGATTCTTGGAATAAGTGCAAAGATGCTTTTATCACTAAGTATTTTCTGCCCGCAAAAATTATTTCCCTTAGAACCCAGATCATGAATTTGAAGCAACTCTAACATGAGCATGTTGCACAATCTTGGGAAAGGATGAAAATGATGCTAAGGAATTTCCCAACTCATGGGTTAAATCTTTGGATGATCATACAAATTTTATACGGGGTCGAATTTTGTTTCTCGTAATCTTTTAGATTCCGCCGCGGGTGGTACTTTTATATAAATTACTTTGGGTGAGGCCACCAAATTGCTTGATAATATCATGGCAAATTATTCACAATGGCATACCGAAAGAGCTCCTACTAGTAAAAAAGTTAATTCTGTTGAAGAAATTTCTTCTTTGAGTGAAAAGGTTGATGCTCTTATGAAATTGGTTGCTAGTAAAATTGCTCCTGTAGATTTCAATGGTATGCCTTTGTCTACTTTGATTGAGCAAACTAGTGATGCCGTAGATGTGAATTTTATCTCTCGAAATAATTTCGACAACAATGCTTATAGAGGTAATTTTAATCCTAGACCTTTTCCTAGTAATTCCTCTAATAATTATGGCAATTCCTATGGTAATCCTTCTTATAATAATAATAGGAACACCTCTGATCTTGAGAATAATATTAAGGAATTTATCAACATGCAAAAAGTTTTCAACACTACCATAGAAGAAAAGTTGAATAAGATTGATGATTTGTCTAGAAGTGTTGATAGAATTTCTCATGATGTGGAAAATCTCAAGATGAAATTTTTTGTGCCTAAGGTTTAGGAATCAATTAAAGGTCTTTGTGCTTCTATGGATGAAAGAAAGAAAAGAACCGCTATGCTTAGAGCTAAAAGAGAATTTTTAGAAAAAGCGTTCTCTAGTGATTGCTTTCATAAAAGTGATGAAGATCTTAAAATGATTGTTGTTTCTTCTATTGATTCCTTGTTTAGTAAAATTAAGATTGATGAAAAAGGGACTGTAGAAGAGTCAACTTTAGTTAGAAGGTGTCCCGATAATTCGGAGGGTGAAAATCTTATTGAGAAAATTGATAAAAGAGGGTTTGAAGAGGTCAAAACTTTTACTAGCGATGTGCCCACTCTTTTGGATTACAAAGACTTTAATTATGATAGTTGCTCTTTGATTGATTGCATTTCTTTGTTGCAATCCATGATAAATTCACCCCATGATTATGAACAGAATAAAGCTTTTACTAAACATATTGTTGATGCTATGATGAAAGCTTTTGAAGAAAAATTGGAATTAGAAGTTTCAATTCCTAGAAAATTGCATGATGATTGGGAGCCTACAATCAAAGTCAAGATTAAAAATTATGAGTGTTTTGCTTTGTGTGACTTGGGTGCTAGTGTTTCTACAATTCTGAAATCTATATGTGATGTGCTTGGTCTTACCGATATTGAATCATGTTCTTTGGATTTGCACTTGGCGGATTCTACTATTAAAAGCCTATGGGAAGAATTAATGATGTTCTTATTCTTGCAAATAGGAACTATGTGCCCATAGATTTTATTGTTCATGATATCTATGCAATCCATCTTGTCCAATTATTCTTGGTAGACTGTTTTTACGCACTATCGGTGCCGTGATTGATATAAAGAAGGCAATATTAAATTCCAATTTCCTTTGAGGAAGGGTATTGAACACTTCCCTAGAACAAGAATTAGGCCACCCTATGAATCAATCATGAGGGCATCTTATGGATCTCGAAACAAAGATGACAAAACTTAGATCCTTGCTTTATGCCTAGCTAAGGGCGTAAAACTATAGCGCTTGTTGAGAGGCAACCCAATGAATAAAATTTATTTTTGCTTTTTGATTTCTGTTCTTGAGTTTTTGCACAATTATGCTACTGTTATGATTGTGTGGTTTGTGTTTTGATTAGTGTTTGTGCCAAGTAAATCCTTTAGGATCTTCTTGGGTGATATTTGTTTGATCTTGCTGAAAACAGAAACTTTTGCACTCACGAAAATAATTCTCATTTTTTACCAGAACATGATAAAATAACAATTCTTTTTGGAGAAGATTAATATACAAATTGCTTAGGTCGTCCTAATTTTTCAGAATTTTTAGAGTTTCAGAAGTATTCGAAATATCTAGATTGCTACACACTGTTCTGTTTTTGACAGATTCTGTTTTCTTTGTGTTGTGTGCTTGTTTTGATGGCTCTATGGTTTTCTTTGATGAGTTTTTGCCATATAAAAGTAGGAATACAGTAGATATAATGAAAGAACAAAATATGATTTTGTTTTCTACTGTACTTATAGTAGTGATTTGCTTTCTTATATTAACGGATCTCATAAAGGTTTTGTTGAGTTTTGTGTGATTGAAGTTTTTAAGTTTTGGGTTATCTTACAATGGATGAAGGAATAAGGAGTAAGAAGAGCCTAAGCTTGGGGATGCCCCGGCATCCCAAGGTATTATCCAAAAGAGAGCAAGCAACTAAGCTTGGGGATGCCCCGAGTGGCATCCCCTGTTTCTTCTAACGACCATCAGTATTTTACTCGAAGCTATATTTTTATTCGTCACATACTATGTGTTTTGCTTGGAGCGTCTTGTATGATATGAGTCTTTGCTTTGTTTTATTTTGTGTTTTAAGTCTTGATTCCTTGCTGGACACACCTATTTGAGAGAGCCAAATTATGTCATGACTTGTTAGAATTGCTCTCTATGCTTCACTTAAATTTTTATGAGCTATGGACTTGCTCTAGTACTTCACTTATATCTTTTTGAGCACGGTGTGCTTTAGTATTTTTGAAGAAATTCTCTATTGCTTCACTTAAATTAATATGAGAGAAATAAATATTATGCTCATGATCTTCACTTATATTTGTTTGAGCTTATCAAAAGCAACATATGAAAAATAGTTCCAAAGTGATAGATACCCAAGAAGGACATACTAAAACTTTCATGAAAATCATTGGACAAAATAAACTTGATTCTTGGTAATAGTACTGAGATATGATGATGTGATATGTGAGTCATGTTGATGAGTAATTATGCTTTAGTAAGAATATTGGTGTTAAGGTTTGTGATTCCCTATGCAAGCATGAAAGTCAATAATTATGAATGAAATTATATCCTACTTGTGGTGCATTATTCGGTGTTAATTATGCTTAATGCTCGCTTATGAGATTATTCGTTTCTTGGTTGGTCGCTTCTCAATATTTTGCTAGCCTTCATTTTGCACTAAGTATGATCACTACTTGTGCATCCAAAAACCTTTAAAAAAGTTTTTCCACATGAGTCCACTATATCTACCTATATGCGGTATTCTTTTGCCGTTCTAAGCAAATTTGTATATGCCATCTCTAATTTTCAAAATAAACTTCTCTTTTGTGTGTTCATACCGCTCGCGAGGCGGTGAGGGGTGGCTAATATTTTCCATGCTAGATGTGTTATTCTCACGATGAGAGTTTATTCACTTGTCATTGCACGAGAGTAAGACAAAGGTATTAGGGATGCCCAGTCCCGAAATGAAAAATGAATTTACTTTATGTTGTCAAATAATAAATTCCTTGGAAAGTGTTGGTATGGAAGGCACCCGGGGATACGGTTAGCCATGGAAAGTGAAAGTATGGTGGAAAAAGGAATACACTTTATTTTTTGTTTGGGAACCGCCTATGATATATCTAGCATGGAAAGTGTTGGGAACTCTAAGTCGTTTTCGTTGGTGGGAAGGACACACCTCCCAAAATGTTTTTATCTCTAAGTTTTTTCGCTTTGAGCTCTAGTACCTCTACAAATCCCTACTTCCCTCTGCGAAGGGCCTTTCTTTTTACTTTATGGAATTTTTATTTTGAATTTGAGTCTCCATCTTCTCTTATAAAGCACCAACTAAGAGGCACTATGATCGTACTTGAGCATTGGGTGTAGTTAATATGCGAGTGTGTTTCATGAATGGATCAATGTTTAAGCATGATGGGCTAGCGATAGCTTATTTTAGTGTTGATATTTTGAAAGACATGGTTGCTTGTTGATATACTTGAGTATTTAAGTTGTCATGTCAAAACTAGACTATTGCTTTGAACAATATAAAAGTCCAAATGTCCATGCTATAAAGAAAAGAATATGAGATGACATGTTAGGTAGCATTCCACATCAAAAATTCTGTTTTTATCACATACCTACTCGAGGACGAGTAGGAGTTAAGCTTGGGGATGCTGATACGTCTCCAACGTATATATAATTTTTGATTGTTCCATGCTGTTATATTATCAATTTTGGATGTTTTATAATCATTTTATAGTCATTTTACATCATTTTTTGGTACTAACCTATTGACATAGTGCCAAGTGCCAGTTGCTATTTTCTGCATGTTTTTTACATCGCAGGAAATCAATACCAAACGGAGTCCAAATGCAACAAAACTTTACGGAGATTTTTTCTGGACCAGAAGACACCCAATGGGCCAAGGCAACACCTGGGGGTGCTCCGTGGGGATCACTGATACGTCTCCAACGTATCTATAATTTTTGATTGTTCCATGCTATTATATATTCTGTTTTGGATGTTTAATGGGCTTATTTATACACTTTTATATTATTTTTGGGACTAACCTATTAACCGGAGGCCCAGCCCAAATTGCTGTTTTTTTGCCTATTTCAGTGTTTCGCAGAAAAAGAATATCAAACGAAGTCCAAACGGAATGAAACCTTCAGGAGCATGATTTTTGGAACAAACGTGATCCAGAGGACTTGGAGTGGACGTCAAGCAATCAACGAGGAGGCCACGAGGCAGGGGGCGCGCCTACCCCCTGGGCGCGCCCTCCACCCTCGTGGGTCCCTCGTGGCTCCACCGACCTACTTCTTCATGAATGGATCAATGTTTAAGCATGATGGGCTAGGGATAGCTTATTTTAGCGTGGATATTTTGAAAGACATGGTTGCTTGTTGATATACTTGAGTATTTAAGTTGTCATGTCAAAACTAGACTATTGCTTTGAACAATATAAAAGTCCAAATGTCCATGCTATAAAGAAAATAATATGAGATGACATGTTAGGCAGCATTCCACATCAAAAATTCTGTTTTTATCACTTACCTACTCGAGGACGGGTAGGAGTTAAGCTTGGGGATGCTGATACGTCTCCACCGACCTACTTCTTGAGGATATTATTACCAACTTAGGGTCAGCCTTCCTTTCGTGAAAAATACTCCAAAACCTCCTAATGCTAAAATTGCCAAATTGATGTATGTTCCTAAAAATAAGGGTGAAACTTCTAGTAAGGAAAACGCGGATCTCAAATCCATAAGTGTTTACCCCAACTTTCTCGCTATCCTTGAGGAACCTTTTGCTACAAATGATTTTCTTGATTTCGTGCCTAGGAGTTTGATAATTAATAAAAAGAAAGAAACTCCTAGGGGTTATAATTGTTCCTTGATTTTATGGCCTACCAAAGATGGCAATACCTAGATCTATCCTCGCTTTTATGCCTAGCTATGGGCGTTAAACGATAGCGCTTCTTGGGAGGCAACCCAATTTTATTTTAGTTTTTTGCTTTTTGGTTCTGTTTAGGAATAAATAATCCATCTAGCTTCTGTTTAGATGTGGTTTTGTATTTTAATTAGTGTTTGTGCCAAGTAAAACCTATAGGATCATCTTGGATATTAGTTATTTGATCTTGCTGAAAAAGTCAGAAACTTTCGGCTCACGAAAACAATTGTTTAAAATCACCAGAACGTGATAAAATACTGATTCCAATTGCAGTAGATCAATAAACAAATTATCTAGGTCGTCCTATTTTGGTAGATATTTCTGAGTTATAGAAGTTTGCGTTAGTTACAGATTACTACAGACTGTTCTGTTTTTGACAGATTCTGGTTTTCGCGTGTTGTTTGCTTATTTTGATGAATCTAGGGCTAGTAATGGAGTTTATGAACCATAGAAAAGTTGGAATACAGTAGGTTTAAAACCAATATAAATAAAGAATGAGTTCATTACAGTACCTTGAAGTGGTGTTTTGTTTTCTTTCGCTAACGGAGCTCACGAGATTTTCTGTTAAGTTTTGTGTTGTGAAGTTTTCAAGTTTTGGGTAAAGATTTGATGGATTATGGAACAAGGATTGGTAAGAGCCTAAGATTGGGGATGACCAAGGAACCCCCAAGTAAAATTCAAGGACAACCAAAAGCCTAAGCTTGGGGATGCCCCGGAAGGCATCCCCTCTTTCGTCTTCGTCTATCGGTAACTTTACTTGGGGCTATATTTTTATTCACCACATGATATGTGTTTTGCTTGGAGCGTCTTGTATGATTTGAGTCTTTGCTTTTTAGTTTACCCCAATCATCCTCGCTGTACACACCTTTTGAGAGAGACACACATGATTCGGAATTTGTTAGAATACTCTATGTGCTTCACTTATATCTTTTGAGTTATATAGTTTTTGCTCTAGTGTTCACTTATATCTTTTAGAGCACGGTGGTGGTTTTGTTTTATAGAAATTATTGATCTCTCATGCTTCACTTACATTATTTTGTGAATCCTACAAAACAGCATGGTAATTTGCTTAAATTGTTAAATTAGTCCTAATATGATAGGCATCCAAGATTAGTAAAAACTTTCTTATAAGTGCGTTGAATACTAAGAGAAGTTTGATGCTTGATGATTGTTTTGAGATATGGAGGTAGTGATATTAAAGTTGTGCTATTTGAGTAATTTTGAATTTGAGAAATACTTGTGTTGAAGTTTTCAAGTCCTGTAGCATGCACGTATGGTAAACGTTGTGTAACAAATTTGAAACATGAGGTGTTCTTTGATTGTCCTCCTTCTGAGTGGCGGTCGGGGACGAGCGATGGTATTTTCCTACCAATCTATCCCCCTAGGAGCATGTGCATAGTGCTTGGTTTTTGTTGACTTGTAGATTTTTGCAATAAGTATGTGAGTTCTTTATGACTAATGTTGAGTCCATGGATTATACGCACTCTCACCGTTCAATCATTGCTAGCCTCTTCGGTACCGTGCATTGCCCTTTCTCACCTTGAGAGTTGGTGCAAACTTCGCCGGTGCATCCAAACCCCATGATACGATACACTCTATCACACATAAACCTCCTTATATCTTCCTCAAAACAGCCACCAGACCTACCTATTATGGCATTTCCATAGCCATTCCGAGATATATTGCCATGCAACTTTCCACCGTTCCGTTTATCATGACATGCTTCATCATTGTCATATTGCCTTGCATGATCATGTAGTTGACATCGTATTTGTGGCAAAGCCACCATGCATATTATTTCATACATATCACTCTTGATTCATTGCCCATCCCGGTACACCGCCGGAGGCATTCATATAGAGTCATACTTTGTTCTAGTATCGAGTTGTAATCATTGAGTTGTAAATAAATAGAAGTGTGATGATCATCATTCATAGAGCATTGTCCCAAATAAAAAGATAAAAAAGAGAGATAAAGGCCAAATAAAAATAAGGCCCAAAAAAGAAAAAAAGGGGCAATGCTACTATCCTTTTTCCACACTTGTGCTTCAAAGTAGCACCATGATCTTTATGATAGAGAGTCTTTTGTTTTGTCACTTTCATATACTAGTGGGAATTTTTCATTCTAGAACCTGGCTTGTATATTCCAACAATGGGCTTCCTCAAATGCCCTAGGTCTTCATGAGCAAGCAAGTTGGATGCACACCCACTTAGTTTCTTTTTTTGAGCTTTCATACATTTATAGCTCTAGTGCATCTGTTGCATGGCAATCCCTACTCCTTGCATTGACATCAATTGATGGGCATCTCCCTAGCCCATTGATTAGCCGCGTCAATGTGAGACTTTCTCCTTTTTTGTCTTCTCCACATAACCCCCATCATCATATTCTATTCCATCCATAGTGCTATATCCATGGCTCACGCTCATATATTGCATGAAAGTAAAAAAAAGTTTGAGATTACTAAAGTATGAAACAATTGCTTGGCTTGTCATCAGGGTTGTGCATGATGAGAGCATTCTTGTGTGACGAAAATGGAGCATGACCAAACTATATGATTTTGTAGGGATGGACTTTCTTTGGCCATGTTATTTGAGAAGACATAATTGCTTAGTTAGTATGCTTGAAGTATTATTACTTTTATGTCAATATTAAACTTTTATCTTGAATCTTTCAGATCTGAATATTCATGCCACAATTAAGAGAATTACATTGAAAATTATGCTAAGTAGCATTCCACATCAAAAATTCTGGTTTTATCATTTACCTACTCGAGGACGAGCAGGAATTAAGCTGGGGATGCTTGATACGTTTCCAACGTATCTATAATTTTTTATTGTTCCATGCTATTATATATTCTGTTTTGGATGTTTAATGGGCTTAGTTATACACTTTTATATTATTTTTTGGGACTAAACTATTAACCGGAGGCCAGCCCAAATTGCTGTTTTTTTTTCCTATTTCAGTGTTTTGCGGAAAAAGAATATCAAACGGAGTCCAAACGGAATGAAACCTTCGGGAGCATGATTTTTGGAACAAACGTGATCCAGAGGACTTGGAGTGGACGTCAAGCAATCAACGAGGAGGCCACGAGGCAGGGGGCGCGCTTACCCCCCTGGGCGTGCCCTCCACCCTCGTGGGCCCCTCGTGGCTCCACCGACCTACTTCTTCCTCCTATATATACCTACGTACCCCCAAACCATCGAGGAGCACCACGAAAACCTAATTCCACCGCCGCAACCTTCTGTACCCGTGAGATCCCATCTTGGGACCTTTTCCGGCGCTCCGCCGGAGGGGGCATTGATCATGGAGGGCTTCTACATCAACACCATAGCCTCTCCGCTGATGTGTGAGTAGTTTACCTCAGACCTTCGGGTCCATAGTTATTAGCTATATGGCTTCTTCTCTCTCTTTGGATCTCAATACAAAGTTCTCCACGATTCTCTTGGAGATCTATTCGATGTAATCTTCTTTTGCGGTGTGTTTGTCGAGATCCGATGAATTGTGGGTTTATGATCAAGATTATCTATGAACAATATTTGAATCTTCTCTGAATTCTTTTATGTATGATCGGTCATCTTTGCAAGTCTCTTCGAATTATCAGTTTGGTTTGGCCTACTAGATTGATCTTTCTTGCAATGGGAGAAGTGCTTAGCTTTGGGTTCAACCTTGCGGTGCTCGATCCCAGTGACAGTAGGGGAAACGACACGTATTGTATTATTGCCATCGAGGATAAAAAGATGGGGTTTATATCATATTGTATGAGTTTATCCCTCTACATCATGTCATATTGCTTAAAGTGTTACTCTGTTCTTATGAACTTAATACTCTAGATGCATGCTGGATAGCGGTCGATGTGTGGAGTAATAGTAGTAGATGCAGGCAGGAGTCGGTCTACTTGTCACGGACGTGATGCCTATATGCATGATCATACCTAGATATTCTCATAACTATGCTCAATTCTATCAATTGCTCGACAGTAATTTGTTCACCCACCGTAATACTTATGCTATCTTGAGAGAAGCCACTAGTTAAACCTATGGCCCCCGGGTCTATTTTCCATCATATTAATCTCCCGTCAACAAGCTATTTCTATCACCGTTTGTTTTGCAATCTTTACTTTTAATCTTTATCGTAAAAATACCAAAAATATTATCTTATCTTCTCTATCAGATCTCACTTTTGCAAGTGGCCGTGAAGGGATTGACAACCCCTTTATGGCGTTGGTTGCAAGGTTCTTATTTGTTTGTGTAGGTGCAAGGGACTTGAGCGTGGCCTCCTACTGGATTGATACCTTGGTTCTCAAAAACTGAGGGAAATACTTACGCTACTTTGCTACATCACCCTTTCCTCTTCAAGGGAAAACCAACGCAGTGCTCAAGAGGTAGCAATCACAACCCACCAGGGCGCGCCTGGAGGCCCAGGCCCGCCTTGGTGGGTTGTTCCCACCTCGTGTGCCCCCGGACCGCCTCTTTGCTCTATAAATACCCCAATATGCCAGAAACCCTAGGGGAGTCGACGAAAATCAATTCCAGCCGCCGCAGAGTCCAGAACCACCAGATCCAATCTAGACACCATCACAGAGGGGTTCACCACTTCCATTGGTGCCTCTCCGATGATGCGTGAGTAGTTCTTTGTAGACCTTCGGGTCTGTAGTTAGTAGCTAGATGGCTTCCTCTCTCTCTTTTGATTATCAATACAATGGTCTCTTGGAGATCCATATGATGTAACTCTTTTTGCGGTGTGTTTGTCGGGATCGGATGAACTTTGAGTTTATGATCAGATCTATCTTTTTATATCCATGAAAGTTATTTGAGTTTCTTTGATCTCTTATATGCATGATTGCTTATAGCCTCGTATTTCTTCTCCGATATTTGGGTTTTGTTTTGCCAACTTGATCTATTTATCTTGCAATGGGAAGAGGTGCTTTGTAGTGGGTTCGATCTTATGGTGCTTGATCCCAGTGAAATAAGGGGAACCGACACGTATGTATCGTTGCTACTAAGGATAAAACGATGGGGTCTATCTCTACATAGATAGATCTTGTCTAGATCATGTCATCGTTCTTATTGCATTACTCCGTTTCTCCATGAACTTAATACACTAGATGCATGCTAGATAGTAGTCGATGTGTGGAGTAATAGTAGTAGATGCAGGCAGGAGTCGGTCTACTAATCTTGGACGTGATGCCTATGTAATGATCATTGCCTGGATATCGTCATGATTATTTTAAGTTCTATCAATCGCCCAACAGTAATTTGTTCACCCATCATTTGCTATTTTTCTCGAGAGAAGCCACTAGTGAAACCTACGGCCCCCGGGTCTCTTTCTCATATTATTTGCCCTTGCGATCTATTGTCCTTTGCTTTTATTTTCAGATATATAAAACCAAAAATACAAAAATACCTTGCTGCAATTTATTCTTATTTATTTTATTTGGCGTTCGATCTACCAATCTACTACAAATTTATTCACGTCTGTTTGCCTGTCTTGAGGCGTCGCTACCCAAAAGGGATTGACAACCCCTTTTACACGTCGGGTTGCGAGTATTTGTTATTTGTGTGCAGGGGTTGTTTACGTTGTGTTGCTTGGTTCTCCTACCGGTTTGATAACCTTGGTCTCATAACTAAGGGAAATACCTACTGCCGCTGTTCTCCAACATCCCTTCCTCTTTGGGGAAATATCGATGTAGCTTCAAGCTGCATAAGCCACGCAGACCCTAAATCTGACGCTATAAAATCCTATTTTTCCAGAAAAATCAAGGAGAAAGAATTATCGCGATCCACGAGACAGAGCCGCCGTCACCTCCTGTTCTTCATCGGGAGGCCAGACCTGGAGCCCGTTTGGGGTTCCGGAGAGGGGAATCTTCGTTCTTCGTCATCGGCAACCCTTCTCCATCGCCAATTCCATGATGCTCCCCACCGGGAGTGAGTAATTCCTTCGTAGGCTCGCTGGTCGGTGAGGAGTTGGATGAGATTCATCATGTCATCTAGTTAGTTTTGTTAGGCCTTGATCCCTAGTATCCGCTATGTTCTGAGATTGATGTTGCTATGACTTTGCCATGCTTAATGCTTGTCACTTTGGGCCCGGGTGCCATGATTTCAGATCTGAATCATTTATGTTATCACCATTATATCCATGTTATAGATCTGATCTTGCAAGTTATAGTCACGTACTACGTGTTATGATCCGACAACCCCGGAGTGACAATAGTCGGGACCACTCCCGGTGATTACCGTAGTTTCAGGAGTTCATGTATTCACCGTGTGTTAATGCTTTGTTCCGGTTCTCTATTAAAAGGAGGCCTTAATATCACTTAGTTTCCAATTGAACCCCGTTGCCATGGGAGGGTAGGACAAAAGATGTCATGCAAGTTCTTTCCATAAGCACGTTTGACTATTTACGGAATACATGCCTACATTATATTTATGAACTGGAGCTAGTGTTGTATCGCCCTAGGTTATGACTGTCACATGATGAATATCATCCAACAAATTACTGATCCAATGCCTACGAATTTATCTTATATTGTTCTTGCTAAGTTACTACTGCTATTGTTACTGTTGCACTTGCTACAAAACTACTGCTATCACTGTTACCGTTATGATTGCTGCTGCTACTATTATCAAAAGTATCATATTACTTTGCTACTGATCACATTGCTGCAGATAATTAATCTCCATGTGTGGTTGAATTGACAACTCAGCTCCTAATACCTGAAAATCTTCTTTGGCTCCCCTTGTGTCGAATCTATAAATTTGGGTTGAATACTCTACACTCGAAAACTGTTGCAATCCCCTATACTTGTGGGTTATCAGTGGCCTTGTGCGCCAAGACTTCTGTAGGGTAGTTTAGTTAGAGTTTATCTCTATCTCTCTCTATCCCTTTAAACCTCCCTGTAAAATCTCTGTGGTAGTCCAACTACCGTATCATGTAACCTACTAAGAGATGGGTCTCTCCACAATCAATATAAGATCACGCGGCTCCTTGTATGGGAGTAGAGACACTTCAACCTATTTTCACATGGTAATCAGAGCCTCCCTCTTCCGCCACATCTTGCAAGCCCCGATCATCTTCCTCTCGCTGCAACCCCCGATCATCTTCTTCACCAAACCAAGCCATGTCCACCTCCAACCACGTCCCATCCATCGGCCCGACCGCCACCACATCCGAGCCTCTCATAAGAACCAATTACATACTATGGAAAGCCCAAGCCCACTCCCAGAAAATGGGTGCCGGACTATATGGGTATATAGACGAAACCATATGCGAGCCAACCAAGACCATCATCACCAAAAACTCAGAAGGAAAGGAATCCACCGTTCCCAATCCTGCCTATAACCCATGGCTGGTTTAGGACCAGCAGACCGTAGCTTTCCTTCTTAGAAACCTATCGAAGGAGGCACTAGTCCAAGTCGCATCTTTATAAACCTCTCGCGCCATATAGATCGCCCTAGCAAACATGTTCGCTGCGCAATCCCTCTCGCGTCCAAACAACTGCCGCATAGCCCTCTCCAATGCACAGAAAGGTTCCCAGAGTGCCACCACATTATTCGGTCAGATGAGAGCCCTCTCGGATGAACTAGCTGTCGTGGGGAAACCCATAACATAACGAGATCTTCTTTCCTTTATTATTGCAGGGCTCGATATGGACTACTAGCCCCTGATTTCAGCGCTGGATGTACGCACTGAATCCCTCTCGGTGGACTATCTCTTTGGCATGGTCGCAAACTTCGACCAGCGCATTGAGATGTTCCACGGGACAAGGGCAGGTGCCTTCAAATCATCCGCCAATGCTTCATCTCGAGGCGACGGCAACAACAACTCCAGTCGCTACCGCAACAACTCCAACAGAAGCGGTAGCGGCGGCGGATCTCGTGGAAACAACGGCGGTGGTGGTGGTGGCGGCCACAACAATAATGGTGGCGGCAGCAGCGGCTACTACAATAACTTCAATAATGGTGGCGGTGGTGGCCACTACAACTCCTACAACAACATCAGTGGTGGTGGCGGCGGCCACTACCAGAACGACGACGGTGGTGGCGGCGACCACTACCAGAACGTCGGCGGCAACAACAGGCGCCCCTACTACTACAACAATAGGAGGCGCCCCTTCCAAGGGTATGAGGAGTATGAGAACAAGTGTCAAATTTGCAAGAAAAATAACCATATAGCCAAGGATTGTGATTGGCGCTATGTAGAGAACAACTCCAAAAGGAAGGTTGCAATAGCTGCAGATGCATCGTATGGAGTTGATACCAACTGGTATGTTGACTCCGGAGCCACAAACCACATCACCAACGAACTAGAGAAGGTGACGATGAGCAAGTATCATGTCCATGATCAGATCCACAACACAAATGGTGAAGGTATGAAGATTGATCATATTGTCATGCAATTGTCAAAACCCCAAATAACAACATTCATCTTAGAAATATCTTGCATGTTCCAGAAAAAAAATCTCCTTTCCATTCATCATATTTTTATTGATAGCAAGGTGTTTTTGGAGTTTCACCCTTATTTCTTTTTTATCAGAGATCAGGTCACGAGGAAAGTTCTCTACCGAGGTAGATTCGTGCATGGGCTCTATCCGTTGATTCCCAAATTTAGAAGATTCAATAAACAAGTTTGTGGTGTCATTAAACTCTCTGTCGAGCGGTGGCATGCAAGATTAGGACATCCTTCTTTTATCATTGTTCAAGAAGTGCTTAGAAATAATTAGCTTTCATGTGTTGGTGAGTGTAGTCTTGAAACTATATGTGATTCTTGTAAGAAAGCAAAATCTCATCAATTTCCATATTCTATTTCTACTAGTGTTTCTACTAGACCTCTGCAACTTATTTTTCCTGATGTGTGGGCTCCTGCCCCTGTTTCTGGTGGACGTCATACTTACTATGTTAGTTTCATAGATGACTTTAGTAAGTATACTTCGATCTACCTTCTTAAAAACGGTCTGACATTTTCCAAGTTTTCCAACATTTTCAAGCACTTGTTGAATGTCAATTTGATAGCAAAATTCTAACTGTCCAATCTGATTGGGGTGGCGAGTATGAGAAACTAGACTCGTTTTTCCAAAGTATGGGTGTTTCACATCATGTGTCATGTCCCCATGCACACCAACAAAACGGCTCCGCAGAACGCAAACATAGGAACATTGTTGAGGGGGGCCTAGCTTTACTTGCGAGTGCCTCCATGCATCTCAAATTTTGGGATGGGGCCTTCCTTATCGCGGTCCATCTCATTAACATGCTTCCCAGTCGTGTCATTCAAAATGATACACCGATGCATAGACTTTTGAATACACGGCCAGGTTACACCTCTATTCGTTTCTTCGGTTGCGCTTCTTGGCCGAACTTACGCCCTTACAACAACCGCAAGCTCATGTTCCACTCCAAATAGTGCATTTTTCTTGGCTATATTGCTAAGAACAAAGGAGTTAAATGTCTCGATGTACCCACTGGTCGTGTATACATATCTCGTGATGTCATCTCTGATAGAACTGTTTTCCCCTTTGATCATCTACATCCTAATGTCGGTGCCTTGATTCGCAAAGAAATACTCCTATTACCCTCTCATTTAACCGATTTTCAATAAGGGGATGGCAATTGTATTGATCATATGACTAATGCTTCTAACCGTGGAAATGAGTCTTCTGGTGCTGCAGGATCAGATACGGAAGCAGCAGGCGAAAATTTGGTGAAAACAATGAAGAAATCGCTCAAATAAGTCTTCATTTTGTGTGCCCACAATGTGACAACGGGGTGGCAGGATCCTCCTTGGGATCGGCAGTGCCAGAGAGCTGGCGTAATCCCCTCCAGGATCAGACTTGAACCAACAGCACAGGACCTTGGTATATCTCCAACGTATCTATAATTTTTGATTGTTCCATGCTGTTATATTATCAATCTTGGATGTTTTATAATCAATTTATAGTCATTTTATATCATTTTTTGTACTAACCTATTGACATAGTGCCAAGTGCCAGTTGCTGTTTCTGAATGTTTTTTACATCACAGGAAATCATACCAAACGGAGTCCAAACGTAACGAAACTTTACGAAGATTTTTTTGGGACCAGAAAACACCTAATGGGCCCTGGCTGTGCCTGGGGGTGCTCCGAGGAAAGCACAACCCACCAGGGCGCGCCAGGAGGCCTAGGCGCGCCCTGGTGGGTTGTGCCCACCTCGGGTGCCCCCTGGACCGCCTCTTTGCTCTATAAATACCCCAATATTCCAGAAACCCTAAAGGCATCGACAAAAATCAATTCCAGCTGCCGCAGAGTCCAGAACCACTAGATCCAATCTAGACACCATCTCGGATGGGGTTCACCACCTCCATTGGTGCCTCTCCGATGATGCGTGAGTAGTTCATTCTAGACCTTCGGGTCTGTAGTTAGTAGCTAGATGGCTTCCTCTCTCTCTCTCTCTATCGCTAAATTCTCAATACAATGGTCTCTTGGAGATCCATATGATGTAACTCATTTTGCAGTGTGTTTGTTGGGATCGATGAACTTTGAGCTTATGATCAGATCTATCTTTTTATATCCATGAAAGTATTTGAGTTTCTTTGATCTCTTTTATGCATGATTGCTTAGAGCCTCGTATTTCTTCTCCAATATTTGGGTTTTGTTTGGCCAACTTGATATATTTATCTTGCAATGGGAAGAGGTGCTTTGTAGTGGGTTTGATCTTACGGTGCTTGATCCCAGTGAAATAAGGGGAACCGACACGTATGTATCGTTGCTACTAAGGATAAAACGATGGGGTCTATCTCTACATAGATAGATCTTGTCTACATCATGTCATCGTTGTTATTGCATTACTCCGTTTCTCCATGAACTTAATACACTAGATGCATGCTAGATAGTAGTCCATGTGTGGAGTAATAGTAGTAGATGCAGGCAGGAGTCGGTCTACTAATCTTGGACGTGATGCCTATGTAATGATCATTGCCTGGATATCGTCATGATTATTTTAAGTTCTATCAATCGCCCAACAGTAATTTGTTCACCCATCATTTGCTATTTTTCTCGAGAGAAGCCACTAGTGAAACCTACGGCCCCCGGGTCTCTTTCTCATATTATTTGCCCTTGCGATCTATTGTCCTTTGCTTTTATTTTCAGATATATAAAACCAAAAATACAAAAATACCTTGCTGCAATTTATTCTTATTTATTTTATTTGGCGTTCGATCTATCAATCTACTACAATTTATTCACGTCCGTTTTGCCAATTTCTGGCGCCGTTACCCGAAAGGGATTGAGAACCCCTTTAACATGTTGGGTTGCTAGTGGTTGTTATTTTTGTGCAGGTGTTTTTTACGTTGTGTTGCTTGGTTCTCCTACTGGTTCCATAACCTTGGTTTAATCACTAAGGGAAATACCTACCGCTGTTGTGCTGCATCATCGCTTCCTCTTTGGGGAAATACCGACATAGCTTCGAGCCGCATCAAAAGGAATTTCTGGCGCCGTTGCCGAGGAGGATCTTCAACATATACCAGGTTCCTAATCACAAGTCTCATCTCCTCGCAAATTACATTATTTGCCATTTTCCTCTCGTTTTCTTCTCCCCCACTTCATGAAAATTTGCCATTTTATTCGCCCCTTTTTTCGTTCACCTTTTTCTCGTCGGATCTATCTTTTTGCTTGCAATCTTCTTTGCTTATGTTGCCATGTGCCTTTTATTTGCTTGCATCTTTGCTTGCTAAAAATCTATTGCTATGGATCCTCATCCCCTTGCTAATATTTTTAAGAGATCCAATTATGATGAACCAATTTCTAGTGAGTTGAGTTCACTAGATTATGTTTATGAAGTTTAGCTTGAGATTCGTGAATCTGAAAATTGTGATGAAGAAATTTATGAAGTGATTCATGATAGCTCCTTGAATGAAAACCATGATTGCAATGATTTTACTATTAATTCTATTAATGTCAATTGTGCTAATAATATGCAAAACCCAAGCTCGGGGATGCTAATTTTGCTATGACCACTATTTGCTACAATGATCATGATTGGGGTGATTCTTCTTATGATCATGAAAAAAATTAAGCCTCATGATGACTATGTTATTAGTAATAATTTTGAAAGTGGGTTTGGAAGAGTGTCAACTTTAGGTAAAAATAATGCCACATATTTGGAGAATGTTCAATCTTATGAATTTTGTGATGAAAGTGGGTTTGGAGAGGTCATGAATAAAACTTTTATGCATGTGGACCGTGAAGAGAAAATTTTATATTATGGCTATATTATTGAATTTGATTATGATCCTACATATAATTATTATGAGAGAGGAAAATATGGTTGTAGAAATTTTCATGTTATTAAATTTCCTCTCGTTATGTTGACATTGTCAACGTTTTATTCTTCTCTTTTGCGTGTGCTAGATATTTCTTGTCTTGACAATTTGTTTTCCTATGAAATTCCTATGCATAGGAAGTATGTTAGACTTAAATGTGTTTTTCACATGTTTCATGATGCTCTCTTTGTGTTTCAATTATTATCTTTCGTGTGAGCATTGTTGAAATCGCCTAGCTAGGGGCGTAAAACGATAGCGCTTTGGGGAGGCAACCCAATGAATAAAATTTATTTTTGCTTTTTTCTTTCTATTCTTGAGTGTTAGCACAATTATGCTATCGGATTTCGGGTTCCGGCAAAACCCTTGAGGTTCGAACACTGGGGTGCGCACGGAGATCTCCCCCTACCTAATCACGCCCTCAACCTCGCCGCGATCTCAAAGCTTAGCCCGACGAACTCGCAACACAAGAGACACAAGATTTATACTGGTTCGGGCCACCGTTGTGGTGTAATACCCTACTCCAGTGTGGTGTGGTGGATTGCCTCTTGGGCTGAGGATGAACAGTACAAGGGGAAGAACAGCCTCCTAAGGAGAGGTGCTCTTGTGCTTGGTGGGTCTGAGGATTGAATGGATCTGTTCAAGATGAGTTCTCCACCCGTCCCTTTCTACTGTGGTGGCTAGTCCTATTTATAGATGCCCTAGTCATCTTCCCAAATATTGAGCGGGAAGGGAGCCAACAACGGCCAATTTGAAGGGGGGTAGTTAGTACAAGCTATCCTGACTAAAGGTGGTCTTCGCCTGCCAAAGGTTCTGGTGGTGACGCCGTCTTGGGCTCCACGGTGACCTCCGTCCTGCCGTCCTGCTGGTCTTGGTCTCGTTGCACCAATATGGAAACCTTTGCCTGATGCCTTGGGACTCCTCTCCTGCGCTTGCCTCCTTAGCACCAAAGAGGAAGCGAGGACACTGCATGCGCTGGCGCCAGCCTGCGCCCGCCTGGCCTTGGTCGTCATGGCTGACGTCGTAGGGACCTCGTGAGGTTCGCCCTGCCTTGATCTCTCCGCCCCTCGTGAGCCAGCCTAATGGGGCCGCCCCCGAGGAGGTCTTGTGCCGTCCGCCTCGTGAGGCTTGGCCCCTCGCGAGGGTCTTGAGCGTTTGCTGGTGAAGACAGGTCGTACTGGGCCGTGAGTGGAGCCACGCCGCGGGCCGCAGGCAAGCAAGTCTGGGGACCCCTGTTCCCAGAATGCCGCCAGTAGCCCCCGGGCCCAAGGCGCGCTCGGACTTGGCTTCGAGGCGAAGCCAAAGGGCAAGTGCGGAGCACCACGGGCCCCAACATCCTGCGGCCTTGGTCGACGCGTGGCGATCGATTGGACGTGGGCGTCTCCGCTTCCCCACGCCGCCTCAGCAACTGCCCGACTTGACGAGTCCCTGCTGCATGCAAGGAAAAACCATCATTACCTGTGATCGTGGGGGGCGCTAGTTGGCCTTCTCCTGCTATAAATGGGGAGGGGGCAGAGCCCCCATGGCCCATCTCTTCCCATTCCGCTCGCTTCCACTACAAAAAAAAAGACACATCCGTGACATTTTGGGCCGAACGAAATTTTTTCTGTCATACTTATAACACTTCTATGAAGATAATTGTGACAAAACCCGGTATCATCATAGATGTGGTGGGCTCCTACTTCTATGACAAAAAATCATGACAGAAAATGGGCTTTTCGTCCTGGGCAGGCCGGAGACGCAGCTGCATGACATTCTTTGGGCCGTCCATGACGGAAAAAACCGTGGTAGAAGCGAGGGCGAGGAAAATATCGGGGTGTTCCCGGTTACGGTGGGTGGTCGGGGCCGAGCGATGCGCGTTTCTCTCATACACGCACGCGCGTGGGTGCGCCGCATTGGGCTCTAACTGAACCCGAGCGAGGCGTTGGGCTCTAACTGAACCCGAGCGATTGCACTGCAGGCTACGCGTTACTGAACCCGAGCGATCGATCGATGGCTGTTAACTGAACCAGATCGAGCGACTCCTTCGCTACTGCTGCTAACTGAAGACGATCGATGCTGCCTCTGGATGAACAGTGAGCGTTGCTGGGGGGTTTGGATGAACAGTTTCCGGTGGGGGTGGATGAACAGGACCCCGTGGTGTTGCCTCTGGATGAACAGGACCCCGATCGATCCAGCCGGTTGGGGCTGGATGAACAGGACCCCGTGGAGGGCTGGATGAACAGGACCACCCCGTGGAGGGCTGGATGAACAGTAGACGGTGGAGGGTGGTTGAACAGGAGCCCGTGGAGAGGGCTGGTTGAACAGTAGTCGGTGGAGTAGCGCGCGGTAGAGGCATGATGAACAGGAGCCCGTGGATGAACAGTCGCAGGTGGAGGCTGGAGGAGGTCAACGGTGGATGAACAGTAGCCCGTGGAGGCTGGAGGGGGTCGACGGTGGAGATGAACAGTATCCCGTGGAGTCCCGTTTTGCTGTACGCCACACCCCTTCCGATTACCAGGACCCCGTTTCGACCGTAGCGCTCCAACACAAGTCCGTTTCCTTCGTTTTGCGGTACGCCACACCCCTCCCGGTGAACAGGACCACCGTTTCGACCGTAGGAGGTCCGTTTCCTCCGTTTTGCGGTACGCCAGACCCCTCCCGATGAACAGGATCCCGTTTCGAATGTGGCCGGTCGAACACAAGGCCGTTTCCTCCGTTCTGCGGTACGCCAGGCCTCGTTTCCATCGGTTGTTCCATCCAAGCCGGTTGGCTCCCACGCGTTCTGTTGCCTCCCGATGAACACGACGCATTCCGTTGCCTCCCCATGAACACGACGACGACGCTGTTGTTTAATTTGCGGGCGACGACGACGCTATTTCTCCGTTCCGACCCAGCCATGTACACGATCCCTGGCCGTACGTATGCGCGAGTAGGCGTTCGAGACCGAGCCCGTATGTACGTACATGGCCGTATTTTATTTCTTGCACACTGCCGCTGTACGTACGTGTACATGCTACGTCCGTGCCTCTACATCGACCAGTATGTACGTACATGTTCGCGACCAGAATGACAACGCTACGTATGCTTCGACCAGATGGGTCCCGACTGTCAGGCACTTCCTTCCGTGCGAAGATGTAGCTAGTGGGTCCCAGGAGTCACGGGGGTGAATCACTTTTTTTCCCGGACGCACTTCCTTGCGTGCGAAGATGTAGCTGGTGGGTCCCAGCAGTCAGGGGGGAAACGTTTTTTTCGCGAAATACGATGGCCTGTCTGGTGGGTCCCTACTGTCAGGTGGAGGAATCATTATTTTCCGCGTAATAAGGAGGCACTTCCTTGTTGCGGCCGTGGACCCAGCTGTCAGCCTCTCCACGTACAGTCCACGTCCGGTGGAAGCCGTTCCTTGACCACGTTGACCACGCCGCACCGAGAGCACCAGGGCAGTGGACGACGGCGAGGCCTAGGAAGGGGACGACGCGGAGCCGGGGAAGACGTGGCAGTGGATGCCCACGCGTAGAGGAGTATGAGGGTTCACTGGTTCACTGCGGTGTGAGGCTGCCGTCGCCGCAGAATAACAGAGGGTGTGGGTGAGTAGAGGGATGGCATGGCCAGCGGTGGGAGTAGTAGGGGCGGTGAGGCCTCCGCGGCATCGCTGCCAGCCACGGGAGGTAGGAGCGCGAGGCACGACCGGCGCTAGTTTGGGCGGCTGGAGCAAGAAGACCAGAGGTTGAAGAAGCACTACGGCCGTTGGATGGACATCATATGGTCACTGGAGCTAGAATCGTGCATATTGACTAAGTTGACAAAGCCCTCCGTCCCAGTCAACTTAGTAGGCCCACAAGTCAGCCTCCCACTATACTGGGTCCTAGCTAGCAGGGGGGTATTCATTTTTTTGTGCGTAATAAGGAGGGACTTCCTTGTGTGCGAAGATATAGCTGGTGGGTCCGAGCTGTCAGCAGCGGTAACATTTTTTTCGCGAAATACAGAGGCCCTTTCGGTGGGTCCCAGATGTCAGGTGGAGGAATCATTATTTTGCGCGTAATAAGGAGCCATTTCCTTGCGTGCAGCCGTGGACCCAGCTGTCAGCCTCTCCACGTACAGTCCACTTCAAATGCATGTCGGTCGTTGACCACGTTGACCAGGCCGCGCCGAGAGCACCAGGGCGGTGGACGACGGCGAGGCCTAGGAAGGGAATGACACGGAGCCAGGGAAGACTCGGAAGTTGTTTCCCACGCGGAGGGGAGTACGACTGTACGAGGGTTTACTGGTTCGTCTGCCATCGCCGGAGAATAACAGCAGGTGTGGGTGAGTAGAGGGATGGCTAGGCCTGCGCGGCAGCACAGCCGGCCGCGGGGAGGAGGGAGCAGGCAGTCCTGCCGGCGCTTGTTTGAGCGGCTGGAGCAGGAAGAGCAGAGATTGAAGAAGCACGACGGCCGTTGGATGGACATTAGTTGGGAGATAAGGCATTTGCGAACGTTTTCACTGGCAGTTTCTTCAGATTCGCATGGCATTTTCTTCAGAGCAGCTTGTCAGTTTCTTCAGAGGTAGGCATTTTTATTCAAAAAACTGCCACTTCAGATCTTGCGTCGCAACTAAAACTGCCAGGAGGGCATTAGTAGGCTAGCTAGTGATCGATCAGTAACTTGTAAACACTAAGCGAACAGAAATAAGGAACTGTTAATGCATCTCAATGATCCACAGATCATATACAAATATGTAGCTCCAAAAGCAAAGATCAGCCACTTCGGGTCTTGTGTCGCAACTAAAACCAACTAGTATGATTCCCATAGATAAGATCAACATGTTAATGCATCTCAATTATTCACACATCACATACAAATATGTAGCTCCAATAGCAAAGATCTAGAAAAAACATTTGTTCTGCCTACTAACATGGATGCTTCTCTTGGCCAACATTCAGTACAGACTGAAAGACAAATTTGTTTGTGAAGTCTACAATTCCTCTTGCAAACGTAAGTGGTTTCACCAACAGCTGGAACCATGAGAATGAACCACACATGATGGAGGAACATCCACTGCAATATGATTTGGTCTTCTCTCGATCACACGGCGAGACTATTTTCAGAATACAAACTTTAACTTAGGCAAAATGATGCCCACTGTATAATCAGACCAAAGCAATGAAGCACCTAGTGTTGGCCAATAAATAGTACAGTACTACTTTTTTGCAGTCCATGAAGTGACTATCCAATCTTTCTGTGTCTATTTTCAAATGGCACTACATGCAGTGACTATACTATTCTCTTGTGCAGTTCAACCAAAATTGCGGTCACTTTGTGTGTTTGCCAAATAGCAACGGGCAGACATCTCTGTCTGCACAAATATCAAGCAGCTAGTAAACATATACCCACCTTGTATTTTTGGTTTAAGCATGTCTCTTCCGCTTAGCATCTGTCATGTTTTGCACTGGACAATTTGATACAGTCATGTTTTGCCCTGGACAATTTCATACTGAATTGATTTGCTGGTTCAGAGCAGAAATATAGCGCCTATTCTTCATCAGACCAAGGATATCCATGTTCACACTGATGGAAGAGGTGAAATCGATACAACTGAAATTGAGCATCCAATCATTGAATCCCGTCCTACACCTCCAATGTAGGTCCACCCTGCCAATAAATTCACATGCAAACCACTAGTATTACTATCTAATGACAGTACAAAAAGAGTAGCAAGATAGTAGCAAACCATGTACCTTCGTAATGAACAGCTCATAGTGCCACCAATTGGATATAGAGGTTTGGAAGAAAACATGCTCCTAATGTTGAACCAGTTGGACTTTTTGTGCAGTTCCACTAAAATAGAGCATCCCTGTTTGCATAGATATTGAAAGTGTGATTACTACAAAAGTGGCACTAGTTGAAGCATAGACTCCCAAATATAAGCATTCCAATTTCTTAATGGGAAAAGGTAGCAAGACTGTTTCTAACCACCTGTTTGAAGGAATAAATAAGGCAACAGCGGCTGATGTCAGAAAGGCATATATAGTTCTTTTGAAAGAATGATCGATTCCTGACCTTTCCTCTTCTTTTAAGCATATTTTGTGCAGTTCAACTAAAATAAAATGGCATCACCGCCTTGACAATTCAGTGACACTGTACAAAAGGAAATGACTTAACATTACATCATGATGTCAGGTATGTAGTCGACAGGCATTAGAGACAAACTTACAGACCTCCTCCGATAACATAATGAACATTAATTTTCACAAAGGTGTGACTAGCTTTACTGGGATAATTTGATTGAACTCTACACCCTCTGTTCCTTAATATAAGATGTTTTCGCGGTTCAATTTAAAGTACCCAAACGTCTAGTATTTAGAAAAACAGGTACTAGTTTTCTTGAGCACATATCTGGGAAAGCTTGCCACACTTTATTTATGTCCATACGCTAATGCAACACCATTCGAAATTTCAAATACTACAAATATACACTAATCCAGTGGCTAGTGCAACAGTAGAGTAGTTATTTTATTACAGGGTACAATACAATGGTTTTACTGAACATATTTCAATAAACTCTAGCACTGGAAGATTTCTATAAGAATTAACAATACAAAATGTAAAGGTAACACGTTTCAGCATTGGTATACTAGCTGTGCATGAGCATTAAACCAAATACAAAAGTCTGAAGGTAGCTAGCATTATTAACTAATGACAGTATAAAAAAATTGCAAACCATGTACCTCCAAGGTAAATATCATTTCGAACTCGGGGGGACCTTAAAAATTGCTATCCCAATCTTGATAATCGATCAAACATAAAAACCTGATCGAACAAATCAAGAGAACAGCCGGAGGAGGAGGTGCCCACTCTTGACCTTTCCTCTTGTCTTCATAATTTTTTGTGCAGTTTAACCAAAATAAAATGACATGAGCGCCTTGGCATTTTGGTGAAACTGTACAAAAAAATTAACTTATCTCATGAAAGTGAGGTATGTAATCTATAAGCATTAACAGTGCAAAAATCTGAAGGTAGTAACAAGTTTCATCGTTGGTATACTGGCTGTGCAACAGCATTAGAATGCCTTAGCTGAAAAATCTTTAATGCATCCACAATCAACAGCTAACCCTGAAATAATCGAGTGACATTAAATGGCATTGCTTAAATTTATCGGTGGCATTAGACTGAGTGCGGCATTAGTTAAATGTGGCATCACTTTAGCAGTAGCATTGCTTGACTTGACTGCTGGCGTTATACTAACAGCAAAAAAGTGACAATAAGAGCATATGAGGCCCATTCGGACAGTGGGCGCACTAGTACGATGTACCTCCACGGACGCATAGAGTGGTGAGGGAGGTATGGTTGCCTAGAGCAACAAATATCCAGGCAGCATATGTGGATTACGTCCCATTTTTGTTCTGTTTAGCCACCTTTTTCCTATGTGAGGACAACAAACCGATCGACCTGGTCATTCTCTATTGCATTTTCATGCCTTTCTACCCTTCTTCAACCAAGAGACACGAGACTCGTTCCTTAGCTACTGTTTTTCTCCTTTTCAACCTAGATGCGGGTTCGATGCCTACTCTCTTGGACAGTACAGTCTCCCTTCCTTCCCTTATTCAACCCATACATGGATTAGTCTGCATGAAGTAGGGTTTCCTTTAATAGTGCAAATTAAGGTTTTCGTCTGCGTGACCAGCAGAGCAGAGGATAGCAAATTGGGAGGATGGTGGAGTGGAAAAAGATCCACATGCAGCGACGTGGCAGATGGGGCAATAGAACAAGGGTATGGTTCGAAAAGAGGTAGCATACCTAAGGGTCGGTGGGAAGTGGCTTCGCTCGTGGTCGTCGTCCTCTGCACGCACTACGGCAGCGAGCATTGGGATGGAGGCCATCCCGCGCGGGCGCTAGGTCTGAGAGGACGACCTTGTCGTCAGTGCGTGACCTTGCTCGCCGACGACGAGTGCGTCAACGTTGCACGTCCTTTTCTTCCCCGACGGATCTATGACCACCGATGAGGAGGGAGAGAGAGGTCGTATTTTATAGATCTGGAGAGAGGGTGATAGTGTGAGAAGCAAGTGGGCAGCCCTTAGCAAGAAAGCTCTGAAGCACCAGCCTATATATCTATTTTATACTACTAGTACTAGAGGTGGAGTAGTGGTAGAGTAGTTTATATTTTCTCTGCAAACAGTACCAGTTAGTCGTGCTTCAAAACTGAACGGCACGCCATTAAAAAAATAAAGGTCGATAACTAATGCGGCACCTCGGGCCAACGCAGCCAGATCGCATTTTGCACGAGAAATTACACACCATGTTTCGTTGACATGTGGTCCCGTTCCAACATGTCAGTGAGACGACGACGAGTCCTTTTGTACAATTTCCGAAAGGACGTGTAGGCCGGGGCGCCTCTTCGTGTACCGTGGCAAACTGGCAACCGTCCACTGACTCTTCGCCTTTCCCTCTCGATTTGGAACTGTTGTCGCACACTCTTCCTCCCTCCTCAATTTGCCTTCACCCTTCCTTCTGCCATTGTTTGATCGTCTTCTCCATGGAGGGGACAAGCTGGAAACAACCCCGTTATTCTTGCCCCGATCTGAAAGATGACGTGGTGGGGGAACTCATTGATCGGTGCGACGTCATCACCTCGGCTAGCATGGCAGGTTCATTCTAGACCATTCTCGACTCAACTAATAACATCATTACAAGGAACCCAAGGGTCCAGGAGCGGTTTGATCTCCCTTATCTTCTTCGCTATAAGCCTGTTCGCATGGGCGTGGACGACGGAGGCCTCGCCTTGTGCAAGTTGATGCCGCTTGATAATGATACATGTGATGTCAAGATGCCATCGCTTCAGGGTAAGGCCTGGGCTGGCGCAAATGGAGATTGGGTTGTTTATATTGGGTATAATTGCAAGTTGGAACTTGTGAATGTGTACACTCGTCAGCGGATTCCACTTCCAAAAATCTCCGAGTGCCCTGAGGTTGAGCACACAGATGATCTACGTACGTTCAAATACGATCATGGTGACTGTCATCTACGGAAGATAGCAATTTGTCGAGTTCCCAACCGCTCTTGGAATTACAAGAACTATCAATTTGTTGCTATCTTCGACAAGCTTGTTGCCATCCTTCGTGGTTCGACTGGATGGATATTGCTCAAAATTCAGTTTCTATACACGGATGTGTACTGTAATGCAATTGAATACGAGGGTCTTGTATTTGCTGCCACCACTCGTGGCACTGTTTTTGCACGGGATCCTCGTAGTTTCGGTACGTTTGTCTTCCACCGTAATTATAATTGTTTCATCCACATGCATGCGAGTTAGCAAGTTTCCCTTCTCCACTAATTAACCTTCTTCTTGTGTTTCCAAGGTCCTGTGAACATTCCACCACCTATACTTGAAAAAAATTATAACCAAGGGGGAGATGACGATGGTGATGATCACGAGCATGAGGACGAGCAGGGACCATATGCTCACTGGCGGCCGGCAACTAATTCCGATGGATCACCCCTTCTTGTCTGTATACAGCCCACCACTAATGTTACTACTGAGGGAGCAGGTGTTGTCTCCCATGGTCGCACTCTCCGGACCTATTCCAACACCCGTTGCATGGTATTCGGGACTGATACTAGTGTGTTAGCGCCAACACCTTCTCCCTGGTACAGTATTGATAGTCTTGGAGCAAACTCGCTCTTCCTTGGACAAAACTACCCAATGATGGTGAAAGGCGATCCAACTGCTGTTGACACAACGTTACTACCATTTATGAGAAGCAAATGTATCTATACGTTGTACATTGCGGTGGTTCCCTACCCTGGTCGTGATATAGTAGGCCGCTTCATCCTGGATGATCAGTCCTGCGTTGGTCTCGAGATTGACAGTAGCTGGCTCTTCCCAAAGAATCGCTTGTGGTTCAAAGAAAGCGTTTCCAACACCGAGGATTGGTTGAGTTGAAGTTCATTTCATTGCTTGTTATTTGTTGTGTCATGAAAACTTTAGTATTTATAATGTATCCTCGTTGTCGTTGTGGGTTGATGACCTGTTGTATGTAATAAAATGATATGTCTGTGATAAACTTACTAAATTTATGAATGGCTTTCGAGTCGCTTCTCTGAGTGGGTGCTGCCTCGAGGCAAAAAAATATTTTTCTGAATACATAATTGTGCGTGCATTGCAACAGGTTATCGGATGAGGCCAATCAACAATAGTACACTATTTGTACTAGCTTCACATGCTGCACTATCTCTACGTCTATGTACGTAATACAACAAATTTTAAACTTGAGACCAGCCACCCATCCTCACAAAGAACATTTTTTAACCTAGCACAGACTCCAGGAAATTTGGCCACAGTGTGAGGTGGGCCATATGTTAATGTGTTCGCTATACGTAACCAGCACCTCGAATCCTCGATACTACTACTATAAGTAGTAGGAGTAGTAGGGTGGCATGGGCCAGAACAAGCATTCACGTCCAGGAGTACGGCACACGCCACCAGCACGACTTCCATCTGACACCATATTTCTTGGAGTCCGTGCTACAGCAATCTCTTCAACCTCGTCGTTTCTCTAACTCAGCGATCGCGCGGCGGGCGAGGTGGGGGTTTGCCGATAGTCGGTTTCCTCAACTTCGGTCCCACTTGTAAGGCCAACTCCAATGCACGACCCCAAACGGACCTCCGTTTTGCCTGGATTCTGTTTGTTTGGGTAGGGCAATGGGGTCGTGTCCGGGCCATTTCTCGGATGCGGTGGCCATGTGCCGAACGCGCGGACGCATCCCGACCGCGTACATTTTTCTTTGCAAACACATATATTTTTTTCATCATTGATTTTTTGGTACATGGAAATACATCACCAAAATTTTGACTAGAAAAGCAAGACCAAAGAAAACAAGAACCACAAGAATACATTTTAGAAGATATCCAACTTCCATAACTGCTCCTGTAAGTTAGATTAGTGCCTTCTCGATGCATTCATTGTTGATCTGCGGAGGCTCGATCTTGCGTGCTTCTTTCTTCTTCGAGTGTAAAGAAGTAGACGTGTCTAGCCTCTATTCTATCAACAAGTGCACTAGTCTCATCTCTAGCCTCTATGCTAGCTAAAAGTGCTAGAACATCTACTAAATTGCGCTCTATCAATATATCGTTGTACTCTTCTTCCCAATACCAAAACTTGCATCCATTCTACACAATAAAATTTTAAGTTAGCACAACTAGTCTAATCCGAGAGCACAACCGAAGATTTGGTCGAGTTCTTCCTCCTTTTGCCGACACGTGGGACATCCAGCATCCAGGTCGTGTCATGCAAGAAAATAGAGTGGTAGTTGAAGCCACGTGATGTGCATCTTGGGTTAAACTGTAAATAGAATCTTACTACTCTTGAGTAACTCCAAAAGCGGCCACCGAAGATCTTTATTGGATTTGTTTTTCATCACCAACACGTCGAGGTGAAAGATGTGCAGGTTCAGTGGGTCCTCTTGCGTTTTCACTGACATGTGGGACCGCATATGAGCAAACAGACGATGGGCTCCGCGCGTCTGCTGGCTGGCTGAGAAGAGAGATAGAGGAGGGCTGAGCACGGACTCCAGGAAATTTGTTCTACGTAACCAACACCTCGATATAGTGGGGTGGCATGGGCCATAACTAGCATTCATGTCTACCAGTACGGCACACGCCACCCACACGAGTCCCATCCGACACCAATTTTCTTGGAGTCCGTGCTACAACCATCTCTTCTCCCTCCTGTTTTCTCAGCCATCGCGCGGTGGGCGGGGTGGGGGTTTGCCAATAGTCGGTTTGCTCAACTGCGGTCCCACTTGTAAATGAAAATGCAACACAGCACGCATTCCCCCCTTGAGCGGCGTGCCGGACCAACCATGTGGGGGTGCGACGCGAACACGGCAAGCTTTTCCTTTTGAACTTGTAACTTGTAAAATTTGGTTCTGCTCCATGGCGCGACCGATAGATAGAAATAACAATTTTCCCTAGAGTAATGAGAAGTTTGGTTCTGGCGCGGTTCATGCATGGAGTACGTACGAAAATTATGAAGTTGATGCGAAAGGTAAGATAATTACTAGTAGTACCATATACTACTACATGGATTTGACGGAAAGATAAAGATACATACGGATCCATCAACGACATCCTCACGCCCTAGTGCACCGGGTCACCAACCGACGTGTGAGAAGCAGCGGCGTTGGCGGCAAGCTCAACGTGCTTCTGAACAATGTTGTCCAAGGTTGCCCTGCGGTCCCAGAAGGCCAGCGTCCTATCGTCCTCCTCTTGCATGTAGTAGTCCTTGTGGACGATTTGCGCGTAGACATGGGTGATTATGTCGATGGTGTCTTGCTGCGCCAGGCGCTGCGCGGTGAGCGCGACCTCGAGGTGGACATTATCCGGCGCAACGGCGGGCAGTCGCAGGGCCACCAGTGCGTCGAAGAGGTTGTCACCATAGAGGCCGTTGAGGGTGGCAGGCATCGCAAAGCCTGGGCGCGTGGGCTGGAGCCGTACGTCAAGGTCGTCCGCGAGCTTCTTGACGACGGTGAACTTGTCAAGGAAGCTGACGAGGACCTCGTGGAACAAGGAGATGAAGCTGTCGTCCAAGCGGCCCCTCGCCCTGGCGGCCTCAAGCACTACCTGGAGACGTTCCTCGGTGTCGGGCCGTAGGCCGGCGTCGTGGACCATCTGGCACAGCCGGCTAATGCTCGCGCTCATCGCCTCCATGGGTCTAGCTTCTAGTCAAGTGATCTTGCGATTGGAGTGATCACTCTTGCCCTTGGGTGCATAGGTGCGTAGTATTTCGTAGATTGGACTGGCGGGAGCCTTTATATGAGAAGTGCAGACTATGTTAAATTCACGTGCGTGTTGGCCATGTACTCCTCGCCCCTCTACTGCACCTGCCTTTGGCTGTATGACAGGTTGGCCAGCCACAGGTTGGGCCCACGTGTCATACACCCAAAGGCAGGTGCAGTAGTCAATGAAGCTGCGTCCCCCTCCGTGCCGGTGCCGTATAGTCATCTCAGCGGACCTCTAGTTGGGGCCAAATGAGAGAACTTTGATGTTTACTGGTTTATTGGTCCTCTTTGCATTTTCGGCCAAGTTTTGACCTTTGATTTAACTAATAAAATTTTAATGCATGTAACCAAAAATGTTGTGTAAGTCACCTTACGAAAACCAAATAATCCCAAAACACTTAGGCACAGTACATTAACTCCCTCCTCGTTTCTTATTTCGTGACATATCAACCAATGAGAGATGTGGGCCGTGCATGCTTTCAATGACTTGAGACTACCAAACATCACATGCAGTGGTTAGTTCATTGCATGTAATCCTATTAAGTAGCAAAAAGACATTAAGTTATCTCGCCGATAGGAATAAAACAATACACCATGTATTTATTTACAGAGGGAGTAGTACATTTTTTGTGACATGCATTACTAGATATTGCTAGTCAAATACTAAATCCAGATGGATGTGGTAGTACTACTAAATCCAGACAGTGGTGCTAGTACTAGTAGTAGTACTACCAATGTAGTAGCATTGTACTACCCATTGGTCAAATTACTATGTGCTGCTCCTCATAGTGAAGTGACAAGACCCTACGCCGGAGATGACACCTGAGTATAGGCGCCGTGTTCGGCATATCATAGGCAGCCTCACCGTCTGCAGTCACTATCATCATGGCTGTAGACCTAGCCTGCTTATAACTAGCCGTGTTTGACATAATTTCCCGTGCGTAGATGTCGTGCATTGCATGGAACACCAAGATTGGGGGGTGGACAGCGCCGGCAGCGGCCATCGCGCCAGATTTTTCCATGGCCTTCTAGATGTGGTGGGGAGGAGATAAGGCTGATAGTGAGAGACAAGGAGTTGTTTGTAAATAGGGAACAAGTGCGGGCATCTTTTTGCGAAACTGGAGAAGCTTGGTTTGTATGCGTCAGATCTAGATCTGACGGTTATTGGTGAAAGATGGCAGGCACAACATCATCAGCAACTCAGGACCTGTTTGATTCGCAGGATTTTGAAAACGCAGGAATAGGACATGCCAATATGACAAGTTTCAAACTGATATTACAAATGTTAGGAGTAATGTTGCACCTACGAAGAGGGAATTACTAGGAAGTTTACGTAAGAACTTTTGTTACTTTAGGTGGATGCAGCATTATCGTACAAACTAAAATCCACCGCCCTGACAAGTCATTAATGGGCAAATAAGTTTTCGAGTCTCTGGCCACTTGATGTATCAAAAACAAATTCAGCTTCTGCGGAGACTTTGTCATTTAGGCTTAGACGCTTGCGCTGATCAGCACGCCATTCATTGTTGCGCCAGAGAACGCCAAACCTCATTACCTTGAGCACACTTGCCTCTAGAACAAAGAACCTGGCCAATTTAATCTCAGATGTGCTGCCTCGGTAGTGTAAGTGCATCTAGTGCCACCCCTAGTTGATTTTGGAGTACTGACGACAAACCTGGTTGAGGGACTAATGTGTTTGTGAGAATTTGCAGGATAACACAGGTAGTCCCTCATTGATTCGGTTACCTACCGGAGATGACCCCTAAAAATGTATGAAGACATTGAAGACAATGGTGGTATGTGAAGACAATCACATCAAAGTTTATGACTCGAGAAGACATTCACGTGAAGACTATGGAGTGAGAAGACATAGTTGTTTCGTAGTTTCCTTTTCTTCTTTGTTGAGTCATAGGAACCACCGTACTGTTAAGTGGGGTCCAAGTGAACAAACTCAGAGTGACTGAAGTGATGCTCAACCAAATCCTATCTCTTCGAGCGAAGACAATGAGAGAAAGTCTTATCCAGAGCTGGATGAGTCAGCTTTACTTGTAGCCCAAGTCAAGCTGACGCGTGCGTTTGAAATCTGACCGTTGGAACATGTGTCAGTTCCTTAGTGACCCAGGGTCATTTTGGACAAATCAGGTCGGGTTGCCTAGTGGCTATAAATAGCCCACCCCTACACCATAAATTGGTGGCTGCTCAGAGTCAGTGCATGGCTTTTGTCGTTTGAGAGCAACCCACCTCCGAAGCTTTTGAGAGAGAGAGAGAAATCCTTGCCAGGACAAAGCCCAAAACACGTAGAGCCCAAAAAGTGTTTGGCATCACTGAAGTCTTTCTGTCCGCGTGATCTAAAGACTTGTTACACTTGAGGACTGTGAATCCTCCAGCCGGTTAGGCGTCGCATTCTGAGCATCCAAGAGTCATTGTGGATTGCCGGTGAACGAAGTCTGTGAAGGTTTGGAAGTCTACCTTGAAGACTTACCAGAGTGATTGGGCGAGGACTGGGTGTCCTTAGCTCAAGGGGAATAAGGTGAAGACACGGTCTTCTGAGTTGAATCTTAGCCTCCCTAACCAGGCGTACAGTTGTCACAGCAATTGGAACTGGTTCAACAAATCCTTGTCCTCACCAAGCGACTGGTTCTATCTTCTCCCTCTCTTTACTTACAGTTTGTCTTCGTGAAGTCATTGCCTGCTTGCATTATCTGTTTGACTTCACTGTGTGACTACTATTGTTGTTTGGCTTCATACTATCTTCCATCCTGATTATTACTACCTAGCTGCTATTAGTCTTCATGCTTTCACTTCATTGAATACCTGACTATGGCTTGCCTAGTGTAGTCTACCTTCCGCTGCATGTTTATAGGCTCAATTCTATTGTTTGTCTTTGAAACTCCCATGTTTTGAAGACTTTTATAAAAATCGCCTATTCACCCCCTCTAGTCGATAACTAGCACTTTCAATTGGTATCAGAGCAAGGTACTCCCTTGTTCTGTGTGATTCGGTTTAACCACTTGGAGTTTTAGCTATGTCGACTGCAGGGATAATCAAAGTCTCCGCTGCGTGCCCTGTCTTCGATGGCACTGATTACCCCTACTGGAAGAATAAGATGCGCATGCATCTTGAAGCCATTGATGTCGATCTATGGTACGTCGTCAAGAACGGTGTTCCCAAGACTGGTGAAGGTGTCACCCCTGCTGATGTCAAGAAGTTTGTTCAACTGGATTCTACTGCCAAGAACATCATCTGTGGTCAACTGACCAAAGGACAGTATGGTCGTGTGAGTGCTTTGGAAACGTCGAAGCTAGTCTGGGACTGGCTCTCCAAGGTCAATGAAGGCGTCTCAACCCAGAGAGATCAAAGGATCAGTGTCCTTCGCAACCTCTTCAACCGCTTCAAGAGAAACGACAATGAGAATGTCCAGCTCACGTTTGATCGCCTCACTGACATCACAAATGAGCTTCATGCTCTCGGCACCACTGAGATCACCAAGCATGAAATCGTCAAGACACTCCTGAGATCACTTGACAACTCGTTTGACACCCTAGCCCTGAGGATTCAAGAACGCCCTGACTTCAAGACACTCGATCCTTCTGACATACTTGAGAAGCTCAACACACATGAGTTTCAGCTATCTGAGAAAATAGATATCTATGGTCCCAACTATGGCGGAACTCGCGCTTTGAAGGCAAAGGTTGTTTCCTCATCTGAAGAAGAATCTGACTGCAGTTCTGGTGATCCTGACGACATTGGAAAGGAGCTTGCTATGCTTGTGAAGAAGTTCCATAAAGTCACAAAGAAGAAAGGCTTCAGAAAGTCTTCATGATCCAGCTCAAGAAATGATGAAGCTTCTACTCATGACCACAAGAAGAGAACATGCCACAAGTACAAGAAACCTGGTCACTACATCTCTGAGTGTCTGCAGTGGGACAATGAAAACAAGAAGAAGAAGAAGAAGAAGAAGAAGAAGAGCAAGGAATATGATTCTGGTGACAAGAAGAAGAAGAAATCCTCAAAATCCTCTTCCAAGTCTTCATCAAAGTCTTCATCACACAAGAAGAGCTCATCTAGCAAGGCTCGTGCTTTTGTTGGCAAGGAGATGGATTCAGAGGAGGAGTCTGCTTCTGAGGAGGCGGAGGTGGAGTCTGAGGAGGAGTCCGACTTTGGCGTTGCAAGTCTGGCTCTAGCTACAGCCTACGTAGCCAAGTCCATCTTCAACACTGAAGACAATGGCTCCGTCACCAACACTGATGCTAATGACAAGGACGACTCCGCTCCCACCTACTTCTTCATGGCACGCGGTGCAAAGGTAAACTCACGTGATGCTTACTTTCAAACATCAAGTGAAGATGACTCTGATTGTGAATCCAAACCCAGCTACAAAACACTTGCTAAAATTGCAACTGAACAACAGAAAGCTATGGAACATATTCAAAAACTGTTAGACAAAAGCGATGACCTGTTGGACGCGGAAATGACCCGATCTCAGTCCTTAATTGAAGACATAAAAAATCTTCATGTTAAGTATGAGGAACTTGAAAGTCGTCATGAAACGCTCTCAACAACTCATGAAAAGCTTTCCTATGATTATCTTCAAAGGAAGCAAGAACTTGAGAAATTGAGAGCAGTTCATGAAGATCTTCAAAAAGAAAACGAGTCACTTCACGCCCAACAGATCAGTCCCGCTCAGGAAGGATTTGAACCACCATGTCTAAAATGCCTTGAGCATGATAATGCTACTTCTGTTGCTGAATGTTCTACTGCTGCCACTGTTGCAATATCTTCAACTGTTGATGTGGTAACTAACCCCTGTGCTGAAGATGCCACTATTATTGCTGATGAAATTGCTAGGTTGAAGACATTGCTTGAGACAGGGATGTAAAAATCTCTAAGGGCATCAGACACTGTGTGATGTCCTCAAAAAGTAGATTCTGAATTGAAACCCTAGGAAAGAGGGTGTTGGGTTCGAGAGGAAAATGAACGTTGATGGTTCCTACTGGAAACCTGAGCAGTACCCCAAAACCACGTGGGTTGCTGCATAGGAACCTTCAGTGAATCCATCCACCTTATCTGGCTTCACTAGTGCTAACCCTATTACCATTGATGAATCCTTTGATGCAAACTATAAACTGTTTAAGAATCAGAATGGTGAAGTGTTTGCCAGGTATATTGGTACTAACTGCAGGAATGGACCACCTATGAAGAAGATCTGGGCCCCCAAAAGATGTCTTGAGAATCTTCCTGTAAATGTCGGCATGACACCACAAGGGAAGAAGACAAACCCCAGACCAAAGGCTTCATATGATCCAAAGGCGTCATACAGAAAGAGGACTCACCCGAGTCACCCTAACGCCAATGTTTTGCAGGGAAATCATACTCAGATGCATGAATATGAGCGTGTTTCTTCAAACCGCTATGTTCATAAAACTAAGAACTTTTCTGCTTATTCATATGAGTATTATTCTCCTCCTGCAAGGCTATTTGCTAGGGCTCCAAAGCCGAAGTTCTCAGATGCTGCACTTAGACTCATTGCTTCGAAGCCACCCCTGAAAATGTGGGTGGTTAAGGAAACTTAACTCTCTTTTGCAGGGAAATGTCTCCAGCCAAAAATCAAAGGCGTCCGATGCTATTGCTGGGGACCTAAAACATCTTGTGGGGCGCAAGATAATATGCCCAAATGGTCTCACTATGTATTTTGTTCCTGAATCGCTTGCCAATCATCCTATCAGTCCTAACCTTGATCTGAGCTTTGATAATCCTCTTGTGCATCAAATATTTATGCTTCAAAATACTCTTGGTGAAGCCTATCCCCCTAACTGTACTGTAGGGTATGACACCTCATGCTTCAAAATGGATTATGGACAGCGGATGCACTAATCATATGACTGGTGATCGAAGTCTTCTCATGGACTCAACCTTACGTCCATCTGACAAGAGTCACGTCACATTTGCTGACACTGGTAAAAGCAAGGTATTGGGTCTAGGTAGAGTTGCAATCTCAAAGGATCAGCACATGGATAAAGTGATGCTTATTGAATCCCTTGGTTTCAACTTAATGTCTATCTCAATGCTTTGTGACTTGAACATGATTGTGATATTTGGAAAATATCGTTGCCTTGTACTAATGGAATCTGACAAGTCTCTAGTCTTTGAAGGGTATCAGAAAGATGATTTGTACATGGTAGATTTCCCAGCAGGACCACAACTTGCCGTATGTCTTCTAGCAAAAGCTTCAGAGTGTTGGCTCTGGCATCGGAGGCTAGGGCATGCTGGCATGAGGAACCTGTACACTCTCGCGAAGAAGAAACACATCGTGGGCATCGAGGGCGTCAAGTTCAAGAAGGATCATCTGTGCGGTGCCTGCGAAGCTGGAAAGATGACGAGGGCCAAGCATCCCTCGAAGACAATCATGACGACATCTCAACCCTTCGAGCTGCTACACATGGACTTATTTGGCCCTACTCACTACTCTACTCTCACTACTACTGCTTGTCTCTATGGCTTCGTCATTGTTGATGATTATTCACGATATACGTGGGTGCATATAATCCTCTAGACTAAAGTGCAGGATGTCTTCAGACGCTTCGCCAACCGTGCCATGAATAACTATGGCGTCAAGATCAAGCATATCAGAAGTGACAACGGCAAAGAGTTCAAGAATACCGGCCTCGACCTTTACCTGGATACATTGGGCATCACTCATGAGTTCTCCGCTCCGTACACACCTCAGCAGAGCGCTAGAACAGAACACTCATTGAGATGGCTTGGACAATGCTTGATCAATACAAGACTCCAAGAAAGTTCTGGCCTGAAGCTATTGATACTGCATGCCATGTCATCAACCGTGTTTATCTTCACAAGCTTCTAAAGAAGACATCCTATGAACTCCTAACTGGTAAGAAGCCAAATGTCAGTTACTTCAGAGTATTTGGTGCTAGGTGCTGGATCAAGAATCCACATCACACTTCAAAATTTGCACCGAAAGCACATGAAGGTTTTATGCTTGGTTACAGAAAGGATTCGCACTCCTACAGAGTCTTCAACCTCTTTCACTATAAAGTGGTTGAAACTGTGGATGTGCGGTTCGATGAGACTAACGGCTCGCAAAGAGAGCACCTGCCAAATGTGCTAGATGAAGATCCACCTAGTGAATCCATCAAGCTCATGGGAACTGGAGAGATCATACCTTCTGAGGCATATGCTGAAGAGGAACTTATCATTTCTGCACCTAATCAACCTGAAGTCAATGCTCAGCCTGAAGACAATCCTCCAAATGATGACAATGATCAGCAAGAGCAAAATTTTCGTCCAGTTCATCCTCGTGTTGCAAATGAAGTACAAATTGAGAAGATAATTGATAGCATCAATGCACCTGGTCCACTCACTCGTTCAAGAGCAACACAACTAGCAAATTTCTGTGGGCACTTTGCATTTGTCTCAATATCTGAACCGAAGAAAGTTGCTGAAGCCTTGATGGAACCTGAATGGATTCAAGCTATGCAAGAAGAGCTTCAACAGTTCAAGCTGAACAATGTGTGGGAATTGGTTAAGCGTCCTGATCCTCGTAAGCACAATATCATTGGCACCAAATGGATATATCGCAACAAGCAAGATGATCATGGTCAAGTTGTCAAAAACAAGGTTCGTCTCGTTGCTCAAAGATACACTCAAGTTGAAGGAATTGACTTCGATGAAACATTTGCTCCGGTGGCTAGACTTGAAGCCATACGCATACTGCTAGCCTACGCCAACCATCAAAACATCCTTCTGTACCAAATGGATGTGAAAAGTGCCTTTCTCAACGGCAAGATTGAAGAAGAAGTGTATGTTGCACAACCTCCTGGCTTTGAAGATCCAAAACATCCTGACATGGTATACAAGCTCAACAAGGCACTGTATGGCCTCAAACAAGCCCCTCACGCTTGGTATGACACACTCAAAGACTTCCTGAAGAGCAAAGGCTTCAAACCTGGTTCCCTGGATCCCACACTCTTCACGAAGACATATGATGGTGAACTGTTTGCGTGCCAAATATATGTGGATGACATATCTTCGGCTGCACTAACCAGAAATACAGTGATGAGTTTGGACACATGATGCAAGAGCAATACCAGATGTCCATGATGGGTGAGCTGAAGTTCTTCCTTGGTCTTCAAATTCGTCAGCAGAGCAATGACATCTTTATATCTCAAGAGAAATACCTCAAAGACTGCCTGAAGAAGTTTGGAATGCAAGACTGCAAAGGTTACACGACGCCAATGCCAACCAAAAGTCATCTGAGTCCTGATGCCAATGGTAAAGAGTTCGATCAAAAGGTATACCGCTCCATGATTGGTTCTTTACTTTATTTATGTGCATCTAGGCCAGATATCATGCTTAGTGTTTGCATGTGTGCCCGATTCCAAGCGGCACCAAAGGAATCGCATCACTTAGCTGTGAAACGAATTCTTCGATATTTGGCTTACACCCCAACACTAGGATTATGGTATCTAAAGGGCTCAGAGTTTGATCTAGTTGGATTCTCGGATGCTGATTATGCTGGTGACAAGGTGGATCGCAAGTCTACTTCAGGCACATGTCACTTTCTGGGACGATCACTTGTCTGTTGGTCTTCAAAGAAGCAGAACTGTGTGTCACTCTCCACTGCTGAATCTGAATACATTGCTGCTGGATCTTGCTGCACTCAGCTTCTATGGATGAAGCAAACTCTCAAGGACTATGGCATCCATCTGAAACAAGTACCACTCTACTACGACAATGAAAGCGCCATCAAGATTGCCAACAACCCAGATCAGCACTCGAAGACAAAGCACATTGAGATTCGTCATCACTTTCTCAGAGATCATGTCATGAAGGAAGATATTGATATCATTCACGTCAACACTGAAGAGCAATTGGCAGATATCTTCACAAAGCCCTTGGATGAGAAAAGGTTTTGCAAGTTGCGGTGTGAGCTAAATATCTTGGAATCCTCGAATGTCCTGTGATTAGGCACACATCCTAACACTTATGCATGTTGATGACTTAGATGTGCAACACACGAAGTAATGTATATCTTCAATCAATGTAGACTTACACTCTGAGTGTGAATACATTAATGCGGAATTTGACTTCGGAGCGCCACGATAATTGTGCGCTGTGTCTGGGTCTAATACTTCCTATACAGTGGGTAACGCCACCACCAAACTCTGGTTTGGAGTGTTTTCTCTTGGCGTTATAATTGCATAGTCTTCGCATTTGATTTGTCTTCAACATTGGTTTAAGCACATGATTATCTTCACAATGTTGATTTCATCTCCCTAAGATATATATTATGTTTTGTCCTCTACAGCACTCACTTATAGCTATGTCTTCTTGCTTGAATCTTTTGATCTAAGTGAATGTGATCAGACCCTAATCTCTTCTATGCTTCTACCTCAAATTCTGTCTATCCAAATCATATGCATTCTATTGAAACCGTCGAATGTCTTCTCTGCGTCCTTGTCAGCAGAAGATACAGAGACAAACATTGAATCTATTTTAAATGCTCAATCCTTATTGCCTGAAACCCGGAGAAGCCGGAACAACCACCCGACAGTCCAAGCGTGCGTGGGAACATGGAACAACTTCCAATGTGTTGCATGTTCGCCACGAGTCCCTCAGATGTGAACCGCCAAAGGCACCTGCGTAATTGCGCTGTGTTGTCCCTCTCCCTATAAATGCACATCACATCACGGTCAAAATCTTTCTTCCACCTCTCCACCTCGGACAAACCCTAGCGCCACCGCTAGCTCTTGACGACGCCGGCGACGAAGCGCTTAGCTGCCGCGACCTCGCCGACGTCGTCCTCACGCCGGCCGCGGACCTCGTCTTCTCCGCCGCCGCCGTAGGTGTCCTCCATCGCCAAGTTAGGGCACGGAAGATCGAACTTCTCGGCCTCCTACTCCGCTCCGTCTAGCAGTTCTTCATGTGGTAATTAAAACTCACTTTTTACTGCCTTTTTGATCCGATAGATTCATCCTTCTCCACCAAAAGTAGTTTGTGTGTCTACAAATTTGGATCTATCCTGTTCTGCATCTCATAACATGCCTGGTATATTCACTTATGCTTCACACATAGTTAGATTCCTCACTTGTACCTATTCTTGGATTCGTACAAATCTGGAACCAACTCCCAACATATAAGTGAATGACTTCATGCTATGAGGTCAATGTCTTCAAAACTGATTTATCTTCAAAATCTTCTGAGAATGCATATGACCTCTTCCCCTTCCCTCGCATATCTAATGCTGTCACAGGTACATGTCCGTGGGAGAATCCCTTGGTTCTCATAGTCTGCATTCATTTGCAGAATTCTTACAGCATCACATCAATTCTCCCGAAGCTAGTTCTTGTCTGACCAGCTGACGGAAGCCTTTGACAGCTTTGAAGCCATTCAGTCTGAACTACATGGCCACAGAAAAGTCAGCAAGGAAGGGAGGCAGACAGCGCCGTGGGAATACATCGAAGGATTTGCCACCAGATCTGTATGAGATGTACAAAACAGACCTAGAAGAAACCTATGGTGAACGCAAGACTCAAATCCAGCGGATTCGAAGATATTGGGCAGAGGAATGGTACAAGTACAGATTCGTCACTGCTGAGTATGCTGAGAAGAATGCCATCAAGCGACCTTGGGGAGATATCTTATACAAAAATCTTCCTCCCAGGTCCAGAACTAAAGCCATTGCTCAAGGCTTCTATCCTTGCATGGTTCGCGGACCACAACCTAAGAATGCTGACCCATCTTCTCTGCTATGGTGTCGTGACGACAATCTGTTTAAGTGCAACTTCAAGTTTGCCAAAGATTCTGCCATAAAGAACAAGAAGAGTCTCAGATGCAATTTCAATTCAGGTCCTTCTGCTCCATGGGCTGATGGCACACGTGATGCCAATCCCAATGTCATCGGCCCCTTCAACAACTTTGATGGTCTCCTCTCCTACATCGCCGCGCGGAGAGCCACAGTGGATCAGTTTGGAGATGAAGCTAATTCTGATGAAGCTCCTGCTCCGCCGAAGCCTCAAAAGCAAAAGAAACCAAAGGCTTCGAAATCTACTGCTGCACCAAGCACTTCGCGTGCGAAGCCTCTGGCCACTGCTCCTCCTGCACCAAGTGTGCATTCTGAAGTTCTATCTCGCGTCTCCAAGAGGAAAGAGAAGCCCCAGAAGAAAATTGTCAAGAGTTCTGGACAAGCCCTGACCCCAGCTGCCGTTCTGAGGAATGAGACTGAAGCCATTGATCTGTCAAGTGACGACGATCTTGGCGATGATGCCCTTGAGCTGCTAATAAAGAGCAAGCAAGAGGCGGAAATCTTCAATGATTTGCCCCTCTTTGATGTGGACATTTTGAACAATTTCATTGATGAGTGGTTTGACAGCCCAAACCTCAGTTTTGATGATCTTCAGCTCCCAATTGGCCTCAGCGTCTCCTTCCATGGAGCCATTGCTCCTGAGCTGGCTCTAGCTCAGAGGATTGTTGAACTGAAGAACAAAATTGACTATGAAAAAGCCCGGTTCAAGAAGCACATGGCCAAGCTCAGTGTGACTGATGTCCAAAACTTCAAGCAAATGATGCATGAGCTCAAGGAGGCGTTTCACAAGAAACGTGAAGAAGCAAAAGGTTCACGAGAGCGCACGGAACACCTTGCTGCCAAATGTGTTCAAGCTCACAATGAAGCCGAGAAGCGCAAGGCACTTGGGCGTCCTGGCATCGACCCCAAGATGGCTGCCAAAAAGAAGAAGCCTGCTGTGGCCCCAGCTGAAACATCCAGGCGGGAAGAACCTCGCATCGTCTTCCCCGCCAGTATGACAGGCGTGAAGCCTAAGGTCCCCATAGTAGCTTCAGAACTCAAGAAAACAAGGGCAGCTGAAGCCGAAGCCAGAAAGCGCAAGTCCAAGAGCACCACTAAAGATGCTCCACCGACCAAGAAGAGAAAGACAAAGAAGAAAGATCGGGCTGCTCCCACAGAGCCCCTTGTCGTCGAGCCAATCTCAGTTGCTCGTCCTGTGTCCACACACCAAGAGTGTCGTTTGATAGTTCATGAGCCTGCTACCACAGAGGCTCCTGAAGCTCAAGAAGATCTAGCTGTTGACCACACCGCAACTGGAGACATTGGTTCCCAAGACAATGTAGATGATGATGAAGTCCTTCCTCAGATCGAGCACCAAATGGTATCATCGCCTGTTCTCACGAACAGCAAACTCATCAGCATTGGTCGTCCTTTGACGCCAATTGCTCAGGATGATTCATGGGCTGATCACCCTCAAGACTCCCCCCGTGAAGAAGAATCACCAAGTACACCCCCAACTCAAGTCACCCCTCCGGTGCTTGATGATGACGACTTTGAGGCCCAGCCAACTCCCTCTCCACAAGCGTCGCCCGCATTTCGCAGGCTTCACAAAGGACCAAGGCCCCAAGTCACTCTTTCGAGTGTTCCAGAAGGAGAAGAGCACCACCACTCAGTATCACGCCAAGTGTTTCCTGAAGCCACTCCAACTGCGAACATCTCAGAGTCTGAAGCCAAATTTGCTGAAGACATTCCGGCTGCATCAGCCGATGATGAAGAAGAACCCCGTCAAGAAGATGAACGTGTTGCTACACCCCGTCCAACCAAGAAGTTGTTCTCGAGGAGAACGTGTCCGACCCTCCAGCTACTCAAGTGGAGGTTGATAATATAGAGGCGGCCACCAACACCAATACTAAAGCCAATGACGTTGTCATGGCTGAAGCAAATGTGGCATCTGAAGTCAATATGGCGTCAGAAGTGAATGAGCCTGAAGCTTCTAATGCACCTGAAGTCAATATTGCACCTGAAGCCATTATACCACTAGCAGCTCACGTCAATGCCGATGCTCGTGTACCGCCTCCAAGGCCACACACTATTGAGCTGGCATTTGATCGCGGCCAACCTATCATGGTTCGCTGGCCCATTCTGGTTCCTCCTCCTGCTCTCGGACCTCAATTTGACTATCATGTGGAGCACAGGCCTCAGGTCCAGAAGCCAAAACCGAGGCTGCCAAGGTTTCCAGGTACTACAACTTCACCAAGATCTTTCAATGTGAATGGCTTCATTGCACACAACACCTTCTTTGACAGCGACAAGAACCCATACTCGAAGCCAAGAATTTCATCTGGTCGGTTCTGGAGCTATCAGCAACGCAATTACTACTCTTGTGTTCTTTATGATCAAGGGCGCATCTTTCCCCATATGCGCCTAGACTGTGAAGCTATTGCTGGCCTACCCTGCTTAGAAGAAGCCCTTGATTGTTTTAGAGATGCTGGTCTGCTACAATTTGTGATTGATAAAGAGCACTGGAACGAAGAGCTTCTGCTACAATTCTATGCCACCCTCCACATTCGCGGCTACAACAGGGATCCGAAGACATGGATCCTTGAGTGGATGACAGGCAATGTACACCACGAAGCCAAAGCTCTTGATATTATTGAGCTCACTGGCCTGCCCACTCCAGGTGAACTATTTGAACCTGGTTGTCAGCTTCACCGCAATGCTTTGGAGAGCATCTTCCAGAAGCCTGAGCCCAACATGAGCCAAATGCTGAGCATGATGAAGCCACTGCCACGCGACGCTGAATATCCAAGGGAATTCTTTGCTGAAGACCTAGATTATCTGCCCCGCACTATTTATCATATTATCAGGCGAACTCTATGGCCTATCAAGGGACATTCTCCTGCAGCGAAGCTTGAAGGAGCAATGAAGGCATTGGTTTTCTATATCTTCAATGGCATCAGCTTCAATGCTCAAGACTTCTTCATCAGGAAATTGGCTGCATCTGGCTCTGATCTCTTTGGCTTGAAATTCTATGCTCCATGGGTAATGTGCCTCATCAAGCTTCACTCTGCTGTCAACTATCAGCCTTCTGCGCGCAATCATCTCATATTCTTGCCAGAGGTTGATTTGTCTGTCGAAGTCATATACCCAGAGCCTGCCAAGGAGCCCATTTATCTTCACAACACCGATCACCAAAGCTTCACTCAACCCATTGAAGGAGTTCTGGCTGCCACTCGTGTTTATCCTTTGGCTAGCAATACACGTGCACCTCATCGTGCCCATACTGAAGCCACTGAAAGCACAATTGCTCAAAGGCCTCGAAAGCGTTCTCGTGTTCTCAATGACTGAGAGCTTCTCGTTGCCCTGCATCAAAAGCAAGATAAGCATCATGACTGGCTGAAGCAATAGATGCAAAGCCTCTTGGTGGATGTCAATCGCATTCGCAACCTCGCCACCAAGAATGCATTTGTTACTCATGAAACCTGTCGGAGGTTGTGGAAGAGTCTGACATTGCTTAGTGCTGAAGTTGATCTTCAAGACGACGGCTTCATAGAGAGATTCAAGTGTTATTCCACTCCTCCAGGAATGTTGTCTTGCGTCGGACTCCCTCACTCGAAGATTCTGAGTACTCATCCTCTGCGGCAACTGTTAATGCCAGAGTCATTGATGACGAAGATTATGCTACTTCACCTCCTCCAACTTCGGCGCGTATCGACCCTGCACCAAGTTCTTCTGCACCACCAAACCTCAACAACGACCCTACTGCTTCACCGACTCCTCATGGAAACGAGTAGAGGCTCTATGTCTTCAAACCTTTTTGGTCCTTACTGACAAAAGGGGGAGAAGCATATGAGTTGATAGTCTTCAAGAGGGTCCATATGGGTGGTTGCTATACTTTTGCCAAGTGCTTACAACTCTCGCTTTCGATACTTCTGGTTCTTTGAGTTGTAACACTTAAACTTGATGGTCGTGTGCTACTTTTTCTGCTATTCTGTGATGCGATGATAAATTCCGCATGAGCGATGATAAATCCCGCACAAAGTCATATTGCAGACGTCCATTTTTCATTATGCATGTCATTATCTTCGTTATATGTTATCATGCATGATGAATTGCCTTCATAAGTTGAAGAGGATCTCCACAAGTACAACCTGCCATGTGCATTTGCATTCCAAAAGCAAAATACTTATATGCACATCTTCAGGGGGAGCCTTTTGCTACTTATGAAGACAATACCTTAATCCTTTACAATTTCACATACTTTTATCCCCGTTGAAAACTTCAACCAGTTTGTCATCAATCACCAAAAAGGGGGAGATTGTAAGTGCATCTAGTGCCCCCCTAGTTGGTTTTGGAGTATTGACGACAAACCTGGTTGAGGGACTAATGTGTTTGTGAGAATTGCAGGATAACACAGGTAGTAGTCCCTCATTGATTCGATTTACCTATCGGAGATGACCCCTAAAAATGTATGAAGACATTGAAGACAACGGTGGTATGTGAAGACAATCACATCGAAGTTTATGACTCGAGAAGACATTCACGTGAAGACTATGGAGTGCGAAGACATAGTTGTTTCGTAGTTTCCTTTTCTTCTTTGTTGAGTCATAGGAACCACCGTACTGTTAAGTGGGGTCCAAGTGAACAAAGTCAGAGTGACTGAAGTGATGCTCAACCAAATCCTTTGTCTTCGAGCGAAGACAATGAGAGCAAATCTTATCCAGTGCTGGATGAGTCAGCTTTACTTGTATCCCAAGTCAAGCTGCCGCGTGCGTTTGAAATCTGAACGTTGGAACACGTGTCAGTTCCTTAGTGACCCAGGGTCATTTCGGACAAATCAAGTCGGGTTGCCTAGTGGCTATAAATAGCCCACCCCCTACACCATAAATTGGTGGCTGCTCAGAGTCAGTGCACGGCTTTTGTCATTTGAGAGCAACACACCTCCGAAGCTTTTGAGAGAGAGAAATCTTTGCGAGGACAAAGCCCAAAACACCCAGAGCCCAAAGAGTGTTTGGCATCACTGAAGTCTTTCTGTCCGCGTGATCTGAAGACTTGTTACACTTGAGGACTGTGAATCCTCCAGCCGGTTAGGCGTCGCGTTCTGAGGATCCAAGAGTCATTGTGGATTGCCGGTGAACGAAGTCTGTGAAGGTTTGGAAGTCTACCTTGAAGACTTACTAGAGTGATTGGGCGAGGGCTGGGTGTCCTTATCTCAAGGGGAATAAGGTGAAGACGTGGTCTTCTGAGTTGAATCTCAGCCTTCCTAACCAGACGCGCAGTTGTCACAGCAACTGGAACTGGTCCAACAAATCCTTGTCCTCACCAAGCGACTGGTTCTATCTTCTCCCTCTCTTTACTTACAGTTTGTCTTCGTGAAGTCATTGCCTGCTTGCATTATCTGTTTGACTTCACTGTGTGACTACTATTGTTGTTTGGCTTCATATTATCTTCCATCCTGATCATTACTACCTAGCTGTTGTTAGTCTTCGTGCTTTCACTTCATTGAATACCTGACTATGGCTTGCCTAGTGTAGTCTACCTTCCGCTGCATGTTTATAGGCTCAATTCTATTGTTTGTCTTCGAAACTCCCATGTTTTGAAGACTTCCATAAAATTGCCTATTCACCCCCCTCTAGTCGATAACTAGCACTTTCAGGTAGTCGATCAAATCAATTTCTGTAAGATAGAGATCAAGGCATTCGATGAGATTGTTATAGTGCAGCACATTTTTCACTTTTGGGTCTTTTTTATCTGCAAAAGAAGAGAACATATTAGAGCAGCTGGTTGTATAAGATTGTCGTGTCATCAAGAGGTACCAATATCATTTGCTCATACTATAGGGTTGTCTGGCTAGTGATATTTTTTCACTCTCTCTCTCTCCTTCTCTTTCCTCTCATTTACCTAGGAGTACGTGAAGAGCTTGGGCATTTGTTGCCTTCCACTATGTGGCCGATGCCATATTTCGCAAAAGTACGCCACATAATACGCATCGATGTCAAATCCAAAGATTTTGGCACCGCTCTCGCGATGTGAGAGAGTTGGCACCGCTGTGCACACAGACCCACATGTATAAACAACTGAATCAAACCAACTACACCAGCCTCTCACTCTCCCAAACAAGTGTTTTTTTATTGCCTCAGTCCTCTCTCTCCCACGTAAGTGTTTTTTCATTGCGTGAGTTAATTTGGCACCGGAGCAAAGTAGGTGATCCGGATTGGGTCACCAGGTGAGCAATGGAGGGGCATCGATGCCAAATGCATCACAAGTGAATTTGGCACGACCTACATAGTGGAGGGCCGTTATAGCCCACTTTTGTACCTCTTATTTAGTATAAAATTTTGACCATATATTTATGTAACAAAATGCCAATGCATGTCACTAAAAATTACACCATTTGAAATTATGTTCAAATACGAATCCAACGATATATTTCTTAGTGACACGCATTAACATTTTGTCAGTTAAATCTATGGTCAAATTTTGATACTACAAAATAGGAAGAGTAAACCAGGACGGAGGTAGTACTTGCTCTTAGGGTAACCATAGAGTTACTGGAGTAGTCTAAGTTACTTTCCACTATGACTAGCCTAGGCTACTATAGTAGTACAACAAACAAACGATACACGTGATCACGTGAGAAAAATACTAAAAACATTTTTTTCGGTGCAGTGCGTAGAAGCAATTTTGAACACTACACTTGTCATCGTAATTTGGGAAAATTACGAAAAAATTGAGCTACGTTGTGATTACCGTTTACTAATAGGAAAGAAGTTTCACCTCGATGAGTAGCTTCTCCGTGCATGGAAAGCATGTAAGGAATCCAACAACTTGATCCAGATTGGGGCCGATAGATTTTATTGCCAAGATCTTCACTTTGCGCATAGACTGGGTCAAGCTTGTGGGAATCATTTTCTGGAAGACGGTCGTAAATACATCAAGAAGAAATTTAAAAATGTGAATTTCAAGAAGACGGAGAAGAAGATGAGTGTTGTAACTGAACGATTACGGATCCAATAAAGAGTTCGGAGAATTTGGCAGACGAGTGCACCAACGCTATCAATTTCGGCGCGTCAATGACCCTAATTTTTGTTGGACCTTCTAGATCCGATACAAGCAATCTCTCAAGGAAAGGCGCATTCTCAATGACCATAACGTGGAATAGCTGGAGTGATCTCTTCCCAATTGATGTCTTGTTGCGGGGCCAGCAAGACACATAAATCCATCGGAGATTCATCGAGGCGATGTGGAGGCTAATGAACCCCTGGATTTGCTCAAGACGAAGGTACTCGAGCGCAGTACAGCTGCGGAGCAGGTGCTCCATAGCCTTCTTCGAGATGAAAACGTCGAAGAGGTCGAGCTGCTTGAGTTGAGGGAGAAGATGGGCGGGCGTGGCATTAATCTGCGGAAGATAGTAGGAGCTGAAGCTGGCGCGGCGTAGCATTGGCGCGAGGCGGAGCGCGGACGGCGATAGAGAGCGACATCGTCCAGCTTCAAAGCTGAGCTCCTCGAGCTGATCTAGGGCAGGGGATAAGAACCACTCGTTGAACTTGGGTTAGACCTTGCAGTTGGTATTGAACATGCGGATGTCAAGGCGTCTGGCTGGCCCAGGGTGCGATGAAAGGATCTTGGAGACTGCGGCCATGTGTTTGCAATCCCCGTCGCAGAGGCAGCTGTCGATGGTGAGGTTGAGGGGGACGCGGCGCTAGAGGCGGCGCCACCACGAGCAGGGCGGTCTGCACGGCAGATTTGGTGGGGAGGAGGCCGATGATGACAAGCAGCATGTCGTCGGGGAGGCTGCTGATGAAGTCCAGGCTCGCCGGATGCGGTTTTGGCTCAAGCCGCCTCCGCTTGTTGGCTGCCTCGCCGTCCATCTCAACCGGCTGCGACGCCGGTGTACACGTGTGTTGGTGTGTGTTGTGTGCTGGGTGTGCGCGAGTGCGTCCTTTTGTGCATGCCGCCGCGCAGTGGTGAATTGTGCGCGAGTGCGTCCTCCACGCGGAAGAAGTGTGTCCTCAATGCGCCCTCAATTTACTAGCGTGCGGGGTGCTACCCCGAGTGGTTTCAACTTTGTTTACTTCACCGCGTGTCAGATGGGCCTCTAGTTTACTTATTTTCACCCACTGCCACATGGGCCAGCACACGAAGATACAGAACACGAGCTGACAAGGCAGCATGTGGACTGGTTGACCGGTCAAGTAAACAATATACGGAGCTATACGCTGACACAGTGAGCGTATAATCCGTCGGTATAGAGTGTTCGTGTGAGAGGGGAGGCCCGTGAGAGATAGCAGAGAGAGAGAAAGAGCTACTCCCTCCGTTCGATAATGTAGTTCCAACATTTTTTTTAAGTCAAACTTTTGAAACTTTGACCAAGTTTATAAAGAAATTACTTATATCTACAATACCAAAGATAAATTATAGTATGAAGTAAGTACATGTTGTGATGAATCTAATGATCGTTCCAGATGTAAATGTTTTTCTACACATATACCTGGTCAAACTTTTCTGAGGTTTGACTTTTGAAAACATCCATATGCTTATGGACGCGTGAGAGAGTCCCTAACTAGAGAGAGAGAGTGAAATAGAAAGAGTGAGTGAAAAAAGTGTGTGTGCGTGTGTGAAAGAGACATGGACAACACTCGATAAAAATCGAGAAAAAACGTGTGTGTCTTATGCAAACATATCACACATGCATCTTCGACAACGGAAGCAAGGTGAGGAGATAGTGTGTGGTTGTTTGCAACCGAGAGAGCAAGACCCCTAGCACGTGGCCAAGAGGGGTCTGACAAACAAGGGAGAGAGGTCGAGAGAGACGTACGGTGAAAATGCAGACATGGGGAGGAGAGAGTGTATGTTTGTCATAGAGAGATCCCCTGGAGATCGTGATGGGACTACATGGGTTGGAGATCGAGTGACAAGGTGTGTGCGCGATAGAAGATACCCCGAGAGATATCGAGATAGACGTATGGATGGAAGGAGACAATACGTGTGTTCCTGATGGCTAGTGAGAGATAATCATACTTAGGGGGGAGTGCTTGCGCCTATGATGGAGTGAGGGATTATGGTACTTATTAGGGGGTGCGTGTCACATAGAGAGAGAACAAGGGCGGAGAGTGTTGGATGGGTCTATATGTATAGCGCGAGCGAGACATGTGTATGTGTGACCAGGGAGATATAAAGTTTGAGAGAGATTGAGGAGCCCCGATAAGGCTGAGTGGTGCGTCAGATAGCTGGGAGGGGGAAAGAGATATTCCATCTGCTCGATAATGCAGTGCATGTAATTTTTTTACAAGTCAAACTTTGGAAACTTTGGTCAGGTTTACACAAATGTTATTTATATCTTCAATACCAAAGATACATCATACAAAACTACATCTCATGGTGAATCTAATGGTATATGTTTGTCGTTCTGGATGTAACTGTTTTTCTCCACGTACATGGTCAAACTTTGTGATGTTTGACTTTTCAATAAATCAATATGCTATGGACCGAGGAGAGTGCCTAAGTCGAGAGAGATCAAGTGCGTGTGAAGGAGAATGAGTAAGTGTGCAAAAAGAGTATGTGTGTGAAAGAGAAAGTGACAACAAACGATAAATTAGAGAGAGTGTGTGTTTTTTCGTTTCTTAGGCGAACATATCACACATGCATCTCCGAGATAGAAAAGCGAGGCGAGGAGATACACGAAGATAGCTAGTGTGTGATTGTTTGCAACGGAGAGAGACACCCCTATAGCACATGTCCAATAGAGGTCTGGCCAACAAGGAACAAAGGCCGAGAGGGACACATGGAGAACATGGACGCATGGGGAGGGTGAGAGGGTGTGTTTGTGATAGAGAGACCCCCGCGAGATCGTGAGGGGACTATATGAGTGGGAGATCGAGGGAGGTGCGTGCGCGATAGAAAGATGCCCCGAGAGAAATCGAGATAGACCATGCACATGTTTGTGATGGAGACTAAGATTAGCTAGTCATATACATATAGGGGGGACTGCGTGTGCCTACAATTGAGTGAGAGACCATCATACTTGGCTAGCTAGGCATGAGATTGTGTGTGTGCGTGTGAGATGGAGAGAGATAGAGTTTTAGATGGGCCTATCGAGTGCGAGTGAGATATGCATGTGTGACCCAGGTAGATGGAGAGTTTGAGAGAGAGGGGGAAGAGCTCCGAGACGACAGAGTGGTGCGTGAGAGAGTTACGGGCAACGATCCAAGGAATTTGTGTGCGTACGATGAGTGCACCCAAGATATCTAGCTTGGACTAGAGAATCATACATAGTGTGCGAGAGAGACCTATAGATGGAGTATATATGCATGCGAACTAGAAAGCCGCCCCCCCCCCACACACAGAG
>NC_057811.1:269700493-269701491 GCF_018294505.1 Triticum aestivum
GAGAGAGAGAGAGAGAGAGAGAGCAGGAGTCCAGGAGAGGGGGAGGTCGCATTTTTTGCATCAAAGACTGATATAAACCATGTTTCGATATAAACTTGCATTCAAATATTTAAATTGGAGAACATGCTGTCTGCAATCCACACATGAACGGATATATGCGTATATCAAACAAGTTCATTAATTTGACTTTCAACATGTTCATGGAGTACTATAATACTGTACAACATGCTACTCGATTGAGGTGTTCAATTTTGGATTTAGTTCACTATTTTGACCCGGTGAACGAGCTATTTCATTGAATTGAGATATTTCATTTTGGGTTTGATTCCCGTTTTTGAGTGGGTCAACTATTTGTCATATAGTAAATCGCTAGCAACGAGCATGTAAAAACACATTACTCCCGAGCATCATCTCTCCATCTAAAAAAGAAGTGGCAAGCTAATATTTCAAAATTTGATTCGAATCGACTTGGTAAGGTAGACGTGGATGCTCGTTCTCCCAAATTTTGAACGAACCGTTAAACATCCTCTGCTCAGTGGAATTCGCCCGAGCAAATAAATGGGAGACGCGAAATTACCGTCCTATGTGGGACACGCATTAATTGGCCCGTTGTACATCGAGGGTAGGTTCGAACTTCATCCAAGCGCGCCTTCTCCTCGGCCGAAATGACATGTGCCGAATAATTCATAAACCATGGTCGGCAAAACACGCTCTCCTCGCCCAAAATAGCTCGCGCCCACTATTTCAAAACACGCTCTCCTCGCCTGAAATCGCTCGCGCCCACTATATTTCTAAACACGCTCTCCTCGCCCGAAATCGCTCCCGCCCACTATTTTGGGGAGAAGCAAAGGTACTCTACTATCCCCGACCCTCAGTACACAGACCCAATCAGAGAAGCCTAAAGGCGGGGGTAGAACTGTAACTCCCCCTCACATTTCAGACAACTGCGTCCGTAAAACATGGTTCCACTCCCCTCCCAATTCCCCCCCCCCATTCAT
>NC_057811.1:270735075-270742650 GCF_018294505.1 Triticum aestivum
TGCGCGTCCGCGGCCACCCGACTGGACCACGCCCGCCGTGCCCCCCGCTCCACACCACCTCCCTACGCCCAAGGCCACCGTGCCACCGCCCTGGCGCGCACCGGCGCCTAGCCGCGTCGTGCGCCCAGCGCCCCTCGGGCATGCGTCGTTCGGGCGATGCCCGCACCCGCAGCGCCCGCTTCCCCTGTGCCCGTTAAGGCCCCCGTGGCCCTATGACATATGGGGCCCAGCCCACAGAACGAAAAAAAATGATTTAAAAAATAAATAAAATAATAAATTAATTAATAAATATATAAATAAAACAAATAATAAAAATAATTTTAATTAATTAATTAATTAACTAAATTAATTAAGTTAATTAATCCTGTTTAAATTAATCTAATTAGTTAATTAATTTAACTAAACAGTAGTTAATTAGCTAACAGCCCCTGACAGGTGGGACCCACCTGTCAGGTTGACCAGGTCAACGGTCAACGTTGACTGCTGACGTCAGCATGACCTCATGCTGATGTCATAAATCCAAATTTCGAATGAAATTAAATAATTAATTAAATTCCAGAAATTAATAAATTCTTTTGAAAATCATATCTTTTAATCCGTAACTCGGATGGAAATACTTTGTACATGAAAGTTGCTCAGAACGACGAGACGAATCCGGATACGCAGTCCATTCGTCCACCACACCTCCCTAACCTATCTAACTCGCAACTTTCCCCCTCCGGTCCGTCTGTCCAAAAATGCGAAACAGCGGGAATACTTTCCCGGATGTTTCCCCCCTTTGCCGATATCACCTACTACCGCGTTAGGGCACACCTAGCACCGCGTATTGTCATGTTACGCTTTGTGTTGTTTTGATTGCTCTGTTATTTATTGTGTTCCCCCTCCGTTACTTCTTTCCGGTAGACCCCGAGACTACCGGCGACCCCCAGTTCGACTACGGATTTGACGACCCCTACTTGCCAGAGCAACCAGGCAAGCCCCCCCTTGATCACCAGATATCGCCTATTCTTCTCTATACTGCTTGCATTAGAGTAGTGTAGCATGTTACTGCTTTCCGTTAATCCTATACTGATGCATAGCCTGTCATTGTTGCTACAGTTGTTACCCTTACCTGCTATCCTACTGCTTAGTATAGGATGCTAGTGTTCCATCAGTGGCCCTACACTCTTGTCCGTCTGCCATGCTATACTACTGGGCCGTGATCACTTTGGGAGGTGATCACGGGTACATACTATATACATTATATACATGACACATATGGTGACTAAAGTCGGGTCGGCTCGAGGAGTACCCGCAAGTGATTCTGATGAGGGGGCTGAAAGGACAGGTGGCTCCACCCCGGTAGAGGTGGGCCTGGGTTCCTGACGGCCCCCGACTGTTACTTTGTGGCGGAGCGACAGGGCAGGTTGAGACCACCTAGGAGAGAGGTGGGCCTGGCCCTGGTCGGCGTTCGCAGATACTTAACACGCTTAACGAGTTCTTGGTATTTGATCTGAGTCTGGCCATTTGGTCTATACGCACTAACCATCTACGCGGGAGTAGTTATGGGTATCCCGGCGTCGTGGTATCAGCCGAAGCTCTTTTTGACGTCAGCGACTGAGTGGCGCACGCCGCATTGGACCGTAAGCTCGCGCTTGTATTAAGGGGGCTAGGTCTGCTTCCGGCCGCGTACGCAATGTGCAGGTGTGCATAGGGCGATGGGCCCAGACTCCTGCGCGCATAGGGTTTAGATCGGCGTGCTGACCTCTCTGTTGAGCCTAGGTGGGGCTGCGACGTGTTGATCTTACGAGGCCGGGCATGACCCAGAAAAGTGTGTCCGGCCAAATGGGATCGAGCGTGTTGGGTTATGTGGTGCACCCCTGCAGGGAAGTTTATCTATTCGAATAGCCGTGTCCCTCGGTAAAAGGACGACCCGGAGTTGTACCTTGACCTTATGACAACTAGAACTGGATACTTAATAAAACACACCCTTCCAAGTGCCAGATACAACCCGGTGATCGCTCTCTAACAGGGCGACGAGGAGGGGATCGCCGGGTAGGATTATGCTATACGATGCTACTTGGTGAACTTACCATCTACTCTCTTCTACATGCTGCAAGATGGAGGTGGCCAGAAGCGTAGTCTTCGACAGTACTAGTTATCCCCCCCTTATTCTGGCATTCTGCAGTTCAGTCCACCGATATGGTCCTTTACACATATACCCTTGCATGTGTAGTGTAGCTCCTTGCTTGCGAGTACTTTGGATGAGTACTCACGGTTGCCTTTCTCCCTCTTTCCCCCCTTCCTTTCTACCTGGTTGTCGCAACCAGATGCCGGAGCCCAGGAGCCAGACGCCACCGTCGACGACGACTCCTACGACACTGGAGGTGCCTACTACTACGTGCAGGCCGCTGACGACGACCAGGAGTAGTTAGGAGGATCCCAGGCAGGAGGCCGGTGCCTCGTTCGATCTGTATCCCAGTTTGTGCTAGCCTTCTTAAGGCAAACTTTTTTAACTTATGTCTGTACTCAGATATTGTTGCTTCCGCTGACTCGTCTGTGATCGAGCACTTGTATTCGAGCCCTCGAGGCCCCTGGCTTGTATTATGATGCTTGTATGACTTATTTATGTTTTAGAGTTGTGTTGTGATATCTTCCCGTGAGTCCCTGATCTTGATCGTACACATTTGCGTGCATGATTAGTGTACGGTCAAATCGGGGGCGTCACAAGTTGGTATCAGAGCCAACTGCCTGTAGGAATCCCCCTTCCACACTCCTTGGCCGAAGTCGAGTCTAGACATTTCAAAAACTTTTACTAACATGGCTGTGTGTCTTACGGGCCCACGTCGCCATTGGGTGGTATTAGGATCTTTTACTCCTTGCCTATACTCTGGGACTCTGATCTCTCTTCTATTCGGGTTAAATGATTTTACTAAATCTAACATTAGGATCTCGTTATCACTTTCACCCGGAGAGCCCCTTATTACGGATGATCGTCTGTTGCACGTGAAGACCCTGAAGATACTCTCCGCTGATAACCCGAGAACTTGTGTTCATCGCTTTTGCAATTCCCTTTCAGCGATAAACTCCTATGTATAACCACGTATACTCGCCATTCATACTATGTTTCCCAGATGATCTTGTTATTACAAGATACCCCAAAATTCTCTCTGTTGTTCCGAGAATCCTTTGAGCTTACTACCTTGCTGTTCATTGTCACCTGAATACCCCTACGGATAATCCTCGCACTTACCGAGTATCCGCTCATCCCCAGTTGATTCAAGTATTTCAAAAAAGTGTTCAAAATATCATTCGATCTTCCGAAAATCTTCAGGAGCCTGTTGCTCTTGAAATTCTTGCTTACTAGCATTATGGTTAATCCCATATGTCTATAATCTTATTGGCATCTTTTGTCATTATCATTTTGAGTCCGTTGATTCAATTTGTTGCGAATGCTCGCAATCCTCAATCATATCCTAGAATTCATCCTTCCGGCTCAGACGTCATTTTAAACGTGAGCTGGATCTCGACCTATCAAATTGCCATCGATTGTACCCCTAAGCCTACTCAACTTATCCATCCTTGATCAGAGCGTTGCTTCTGACCCCCTGATTTGGAAATCATAATTCTTTTGCATTTGAACTTTGAGTTAGTCAGTTGTTTCTATAATCAGATCTCCTTGCATTCTTCTTCCTCTGGTTGAGTACCGATGCTCACATCAGGTCCCTTGTGGACCATCGGTTCCTTTGTTGGATTTTATCCGATAGTGTCCTTCCTATTGAATAACCTTGTGAGCCTTTCCATGGGTATATAATGCCTTTGGTAAATTGTATCCTCTGTTTTCTCAACCATGCTCTGTTTTCGAGCTGGTGGTATTTACTATTGAAGCTGGTGGTATATGTTTCCACGATACCCTAACGGGTTGAACCTATGCCTTCCTTAATATGTGTGAACTCAGAAGTTTTCACGAGTCATACTCATCTGGTATTTCACCAGGTAAAACTTTCAACACTAATGCCTTTACCAAAGCGAGGAGTGAATGGAAGGTTATACATTGAAGAAGTGGGAGTCGACCTTGAACCTTGCGTTCATGCCCATGGACACGATGTATAACTTATCATGGAAGCTGCTTGTAAAAATAATTACCCCCCTTGTTATAAGTTCATCTTGTATCCGTGGTTCGATCATTTATGACCGTGGTTTCTGACCATGTTCTCCTTTAAATACCATTTCTCGTGCAAGTTTAAGCACTTGTCTTCTGCAGAGTAATACCCCAGTCCAACCTCTACTTTGATTTGTCGTCGAGTATTACCCCCCTGGTATCTCAAGATTATCACGGAACTGCATAACTTCTTATGAGTTCTTCATCAAGTGCTACATTCTCACTGATTCCAATTTTTCACGGGCTTCGAGTTTTAAAACACTCAAAACCACCGATAACTGAATCGAGTCCGCACTGCGATTAAACAACTCTTAGTAATCTTCTTTACTTATGAGTTTGTACCCGATCACGTCATTCCTAGCCTGATTGGCTACATCATTATCGTGCCGATTTTAACTGTGCTACCTGGTCTTTATTCCCGGAGCACCACTTTCGACGATGAGCTAAGCTTACGTCGATTTTCCTCGTCATATCATTTCGCCTTGAACAACAAGCTTGATTTCGAGTTTGTGTCGTACCCCTGGTTCCAATAACTTTTCGCTTCATCGTTCCTTTGACTTGATGTCATCGCCGATCGATTACCTCTTCATAAATTCTCGCTACAAATGTGTCGTGAACATCATCAACATTCTGAGCTCTTCCAAGATATCTATCGAATTCTGGATGAGAAATACCATCCTTGCCCTCGATGATTTGTTTTATCATCGACCATTTTATTGCCTTCCATTCAACACAAACTTGTTCGTGTTTTGTGTTGTACCTTGATTTCCTTGCTATCTAGCTTATGATATGTTCTACCTTGGAGTATTACCATCTTTTATGTCAAGTATGTCGTAAGAATTTCACCACCTCGTATGACATCTTGGTACAGTGATACTTCTCCCCATCACCATTCTTTCTTGGTCCCCGTGTTGTTTCTAAAAGGAATACCGACCAATGGTCTGTGATGTGTAAATTCTAAACTTCTAGCAACCCTATTGCTCTGAAGTTATTGGTCTATAGTTTCATTCTACGTCTATGGCTTAATGAATCATCATTCGGACATTGATTGTGCTACCTAGCCCATATTTTGGGTGCACATTTCAACCAATGTTTAACTGTGTATGTTTTCCTCGAGCATACATCATTAAGTCATTCGATCTAGCTAATGTTATCACCTTGTTCACATAGTGGTGGAAATCCATCTTTTGGAAATCTCAATGGATTGTCGCTGAGTCAATCAGTCACCTCCTCACCTCTCCTTGATGTAATGATGAACCCTTGTCCGGAACTCGCTTCCATAGTTCATCTCCCGAGAATCTCCGATGTCGTTTCGACAATTTGTGTTGCACCTTTCTTCTCAGGCGTCCTGAGTCTGAGTTATCCTGACACCAATCAGATCTGAATCTCGGTCAGATATGATGGTTGGAACATATTTCCAAGAGTTATAACATTGGCCTATTTATGACCCGGTAAGGTGATGATACCCAGCACACCTGGCGGGAGGACCTATTGTTATAAGTTTTCCCTTTTAGCAAGGTTAGCTATTCTTCCATGAGGAAATTGTAAGACTTATTCTATAAGTTGTTCCTGATGGACCCTTTTTGTTTCCAAAGTCTGATCTTCACCTGTTGACCATGTCAATGCTATCTCGAAGCATGTCTATGGTACTCCGATTTTCAACAGGAACATTTGAAGCCCAATGCTAAATGTTTCCTGCTCAATTATCCAAACACCGTTGTATGGGTAATGTCATGAAATTTCTCTCCCCTACCTAAAGAGTTTTCTACATTATATCCTGTCATGAATATCATGCTCAGCTTGTCCTTGGGAAGGATATACCCTTGAAATATGTGTTTAAACACATTTTCCTTTCCATTCTTCTGTTTAATCTGATAATCATATTTTCCTTTCCATTGTTTGGTTTAACCTTTCTGGTGATCTATATGATCTAAGCAGTAATATTCTCCTGCTTATGTAAACACCTCGGTGTACAACTCTGTCAGTAAAACCCTGTTATTATTGTTGGTGACATTTCGGTAACCACCGATGGACGAGAACTTTGCCTAATGGTCCGCCTCGTTTCAACGAGCAGGAAAATAGTTCTCTTCGTCCCTCGCCCTTGGTACCGACGATGTTGCTGACATATAACTGACAGGCTACCCTCTGACATGCCTTGCTATCATGATCGTGCAAGATGTCATCGCCCTTCCTACTTTTAACCCACAGTTCCACAGGATCGAAACCTGACTCTCCTGTGCACCCCCTGTTCCCAAATTTATTCATTGCGCGTGGCCTCGTATGTAATTCACGGACCACCGTCCTACTGATCTATACTGGCATCAGACATAATACTTATTCCGATTGCGTTGAACCCCTTTCACACTTTGTTTCAGGCTTCGAACGATTGCCTACCCGTTTGAAACTTCTCATGGTACTTTCTTACTTGTTCTCGGCTTTTCTTAAGGTTTAGTTCGAGAGATACTTTCCGCCACCTTCCCCGATGATATTGACCAGATAGTAAACCCTGCAGAAGTCCGTTCTTCCAGAATACCCCCTTACTCAGTCGTAAGTATGATGGAGTTCCCGAAGAAAGGACGACAACTTTATCATGATGACCTGAAACAGCAGAATGAAGACATCAATGTAATGGATCAACCTCTTCGAGAAGAACAGCCAAGACCAAGAACGCTCCCTAGAATTTCGTAACCCGAACCATCCCCCTTTACTTCCCTCTTAAATCTCGGGACGAGATTTCTTGTAGTGGAGGAGAATTGTGACGCCCGGATAATTATGCTACAGTAAACTTACGCTAGTGATGCCACATCACCTCTGTTAGTGTTGATAATCTCGCGTTAGTTCAAAACCGGATCAAAATTCAAATTCAAAATATGGCAAACAACAAAAGTTTTCAAAAATTAAAACTAAAATGTTCGGGTTGTTTCAAATAAATCGTAAGCAATTATGGTGGAGGGACCAAGCTTTGATAAAATGTTTAAAGGATCTAAAGTAATTAAAACAGCAGCTATCACAATTAATTAAATGCCTTTTGAAAATAATAATAATGCAAACTATTTTAATCAGGTGTCAAACTTTTTGGGGCAGTAGAATAAATTATAACATTAATTTAGGAGTTGTATTTATATTTTATAAAACAGGAATTAAAAGAATAAAATAGAAAAGAAAATATATAAAGAAAAGAAAAGAGGAAACAAACAGAAAAAGAAGAAGAGAAAACCCTCCCCCACACTAGGCCGACTGGCCCAGCTGGCCACCAGGCCGCCCGACCGGCCCACCCCTGCCTCAACCCTCGGGCCGGCCCACCCCGCGCCCCCACTCCCTTATCCCCCCACTCCCCAGGGTCCCGAAACCCTAACACACCACTCTTCCCCCACGTCGTTCCCCTCCTCCCCCCGATCCAGATCGGATCGGGGCTCGCTCGCACGCGCGCGCCT
>NC_057811.1:270743172-270750196 GCF_018294505.1 Triticum aestivum
GGACCACGCCCGCCGTGCCCCCCCGCTCCACACCACCTCCCTACGCCCAAGGCCACCGTGCCACCGCTCTGGCGCGCACCGACGCCTAGCCGCGTCGTGCGCCCAGCGCCCCTCGGGCATGCGTCGGCCGTGCGATGCCCGCACCTGCAGCGCCCGCTTCCCCTGTGCCCGTTAAGGCCCCCGTGGCCCTATGACATATGGGGCCCAGCCCACAGAACGAAAAAAAATGATTTAAAAAAATAAATAAAATAATAAAATAATAATAATAAAAATAATAAATTAATTAATAAATATATAAATAAAACAAATAATAAAAATAATTTTAATTAATTAATTAATTAGTTAACTAAATTAATTAAGTTAATTAATCCTGTTTAAATTAATCTAATTAGTTAATTAATTTAACTAAATAGTAGTTAATTAGCTAACAGCCCCTGACAGGTGGGACCCACCTGTCAGGTTGACCAGGTCAATGGTCAACGTTGACTGCTGACATCAGCATGACCTCATGCTGATGTAATAAATCCAAATTTCGAATTAAATTAAATAATTAATTAAATTCCATAAATTAATAAATTCTTTTGAAAATCATATCTTTTAATCCGTAACTCGGATGGAAATACTTTGTACATGAAAGTTGCTCAGAACGACGAGACGAATCCGGATACGCAGTCCGTTCGTCCACCACACCTACCTAACCTATCGAACACACAACTTTCCCCCTCCGGTCCGTCTGTCCGAAAACGCGAAACAGCGGGAATACTTTCCCGGATGTTTCCCCCCTTTGCCGATATCACCTACTACCGCGTTAGGGCACACCTAGCACCGCGTATTGTCATGTTACGCTTTGTGTTGTTTTGGTTGCTCTGTTATTTATTGTGTTCCCCCTCCGTTACTTCTTTCCGGTAGACCCCGAGACTACCGGCGACCCCCAGTTCGACTACGGATTTGATGACCCCTACTTGCCAGAGCAACCAGGCAAGCCCCCCCCTTGATCACCAGATATCGCCTATTCTTCTCTATACTGCTTGCATTAGAGTAGTGTAGCATGTTACTGCTTTCCGTTAATCCTATCCTGATGCATAGCCTGTCATTGTTGCTATAGTTGTTACCCTTACCTGCTATCCTACTGCTTAGTATAGGATGCTAGTGTTCCATCAGTGGCCCTACACTCTTGTCCGTCTGCCATGCTATACTACTGGGCCGTGATCACTTTGGGAGGTGATCACGGGTATATACTATATACATTATATACATGACACATGTGGTGACTAAAGTCGGGTCGGCTCGAGGAGTACCCGCAAGTGATTTTGATGAGGGGGCTGAAAGGACAGGTGGCTCCACCCCGGTAGAGGTGGGCCTGGGTTCCTGACGGCCCCCGACTGTTACTTTGTGGCGGAGCGACAGGGCAGGTTGAGACCACCTAGGAGAGAGGTGGGCCTGGCCCTGGTCGGCGTTCGCAAATACTTAACACGCTTAACGAGTTCTTGGTATTTGATCTGAGTCTGGCCATTTGGTCTATACGCACTAACCATCTACGCGGGAGTAGTTATGGGTATCCCGTCGTGGTATCAGCCGAAGCTCTTTTTGACGTCAGCGACTGAGTGGCGCGCGCCGCATTGGACCGTAAGCTCGCGCTTGTATTAAGGGGGCTAGGTCTGCTTTCGGCCGCGTACGCAATGTGCAGGTGTGCATAGGGCGATGGGCCCAGACCCCTGCGCGCATAGGGTTTAGAACGGCGTGCTGACCTCTCTGTTGAGCCTGGGTGGGGCTGCGACGTGTTGATCTTACGAGGCCGGGCATGACCCAGAAAAGTGTGTCCGGCCAAATGGGATCGAGCGTGTTGTGTTATGTGGTGCACCCCTGCAGGGAAGTTTATCTATTTGAATAGCCGTGTCCCTCGGTAAAAGGATGACCCGGAGTTGTACCTTGACCTTATGACAACTAGAACTGGATACTTAATAAAACACACCCTTCCAAGTGCCAGATACAACCCGGTGATCGCTCTCTAACAGGGCGACGAGGAGGGGATCGCCGGGTAGGATTATGCTATACGATGCTACTTGGTGAACTTACCATCTACTCTCTTCTACATGCTGCAAGATGGAGGTGGCCAGAAGCGTAGTCTTCGACAGTACTAGTTATCCCCCCTTATTCTGGCATTCTGCAGTTCAGTCCACCGATATGGTCCTTTACACATATACCCTTGCATATGTAGTGTAGCTCCTTGCTTGCGAGTACTTTGGATGAGTACTCACGGTTGCCTTTCTCCCTCTTTCCCCCCCTTCCTTTCTACCTGGTTGTCGCAACCAGATGCTGGAGCCCAGGAGCCAGACGCCACCGTCGACGACGACTCCTACGACACTGGAGGTGCCTGCTACTACGTGCAGGCCGCTGACGACGACCAGGAGTAGTTAGGAGGATCCCAGGCAGGAGGCCGGCGCCTCGTTCGATCTGTATCCCAGTTTGTGCTAGCCTTCTTAAGGCAAACTTGTTTAACTTATGTCTGTACTCAGATATTGTTGCTTCCGCTGACTCGTGTGTGATCGAGCACTTGTATTCGAGCCCTCGAGGCCCCTGGCTTGTATTATGATGCTTGTATGACTTATTTATGTTTTAGAGTTGTGTTGTGATATCTTCCCGTGAGTCCCTGATCTTGATCGTACACATTTGCGTGCATGATTAGTGTACGGTCAAAACGGGGGCATCACACCTGACCTATGCTATAAAGAGATCGTGTGGAAACAAAGTTGAAGTTGTTGCTCAGGATGAGAAGGAAAGTGGTCTTCCAGCAACACTAAACATGGTCATGTATTACACATACATATGATGTATGTAATGCGTCCGATCATTGTTGTTTTTTATGTGAACTTTATTTGTCTTGCATTATGATGGTCCATGTAAAAAATACTTGGATGAGTTGCCTACCCAGTAAGAAGTTTGCTTTAATTTTGTTGCTCCTGTCTGCTTTGTTGATGCATTTCATGGGGATGACTCATGTACTCATTTTGTTTCTTACTGAAATGGAAAAGAAAACAAGAAAGATTAGTATTTGTTTGCTTTAAGTCATCAAATAGTTTTTCATTGTGATTTGTAATTCATTTTTTTATTAAATGCATGTTGAGCTAGCATTATCTTTGTTGTCTAGAAAATTTGCTATAGGCCATAGCGAATAACATCCGAAGGCGGTTGTCGCCCTTTTCCCTTGCTGCTAGCGTGTACTGGCCCACAATTACATTGAGGGTTGAGAGTGAGCGGGTTGGGGGTTGGGGTTGGTCTAATGCTATATGACTGGAATAATTTTTCTACTTTAGAAAATGTGGCCGATTGCATTTCATTAGAAATGGCTTCACAGAAAATTGCATGAGTGATCTGTTCATTGTTTTTCATCGAGTAATACAATTTTTTGGTTAGGATAGAAGGGTAAATGCATTGGTTGTTTTTTCAAGAGTTAATAATGGACACGCTGGCGTATCGTGGTAATGCATGACATTCAACTATATGTTATAGCACAACAATTGTCAGGAGACATCGGGTGCGCCTTCTTGGCCCAGGGGCATCATGAGCAGTGCACACCTTCTCCCCCTTGATGGCGGTGGCGGATCGGTACGAACACGCGGATCAGAGCAGAGAGTGGGGTGGTTGGTGGGGGACCCATCCTTAGCGGTCCGTAGGGAAGTATAGTGTGAAGGAGAGATGGCACTATGACGAATGTGACGTGGGCCTCATCTGGTTTTAAAGGAGAGGGCTTTAGTGAGAAATGTCCTGCAGAAAAAAGAAAGGTTGCGTCATGGGATGGTTTTTTTGTGTTGGACAGCGGGGTGAAGGTAACATGGTGGTAGATTTTTGTGTTGGACCTCGTGTTCGACATAACAAGATGGATAGTCCGGATAAATACATTTCTCTGTCATATATGGACTGGATTAGAAGAGTGTTGACTGTCACATGAATGAATTTTAAGGAGTCCTGTTGGACGCATTTGATGTTCGAACACAAAAAGACATATGAGAAAGAAATGAGTTTCAACTTTGAAGGCGACCTTAATTATTTGGTTGATTCATTTAGTAGCAATGTAGCCCATAGCAACGCACGGGCATTCTACTAGTATAAATAAAGAATGAGTTCACAATATTACCAAAAGTGGTGATTTATCTTCTTATACTAACGGAGCTTACGAGATTTTCTGTTGAAGTTTTGTGTTGTGAAGTTTTCAAGTTTTGGGTAAGGATTTGATGGACTATGGAATAAGAAGTGGCAAGAGCCTAAGCTTGGGGATGCCCAAGGAACCCCAAGGTAATATTCAAGGACAACCAAGAGCCTAAGCTTGGGGATGCCCCGGAAGGCATACCCTCTTTCGTCTTTGTCTATCAGTAACTTTACTTGAGGCTCTATTTTTATTCACCACATGATATGTGTTTTGCTTGGAGTGTCTTGTATAATTTGAGTCTTTGCTTTTTAGTTCGTCACAATCATCCTTGCTGTACACACCTTTTGAGAGAGACACACATGAATCGTGATTTATTAGAATACTCTATGTGCTTCACTTATATCTTTTGACCTAGCCAAATTTGCTCTAGTGCTTCACTTATATCTTTTTAGGGCACGGCGGTGGCTTTATTTTATAGAAATTGATGAACTCTTGTACTTCACTTATATTATTTTAAGTCTTCTAAACAGCATGATAATTTTCTTTGGTTATAAATTTAGTCCTAATATGACAGGCATCCAAGAGGGATATAATAAAAAACTTTCATATAAAGTGCATTGAATACTATGAGAAGTTTGATTCCTTATGATTGTTTTGAGATATGAAGATGGTGATATTAAAGTCATGCTAGTGAGTAGTTGTGAATTTGAGAAATACTTGTGTTAAAGTTTGTGAGTCCCGTAGCATGCACGTATGGTGAACCGTTATGTGATGAAGTCGGAGCATGATTTATTTATTGATTGTCTTCCTTCTGAGTGGCGGTCAGGGATGAGCGATGATCTTTTCCTACCAATCTATCCCCCTAGGAGCATGCACGTAGTACTTTTGTTTTGATGACTAATAAATTTTTGCAATAAGTATGTGAGTTCTTTATGACTAATGTTGAGTCCATGGATTATACACACTCCCACCTTTCCGCCATTGCTCGCCTCTCTAGTACTGCACAACTTTCGCCGGTACCATAAACCCACCATATACCCTCCTCGAAACAACCACCATACCTACCTATTATGGCATTTCCATAGTGTCGCAGGATATCCGCGGCCCCCTATGGGACCGGGTGGCCCCTTGCTGGTTCGGCGGGGGGCCGTCACGTTGCACAAAGAGCAGATCAGCACACGGCAACACGACAGAGAGCACACAAGCAATTTACCTAGGTTCGGGCCGCCGCGAGGCGTAAGACCCTACTCTTGCTTTGGTGGATTGATGGTGGAATGAGTGTGGTGGTGCGTAGTACACTTGCCCGGCAAGGTTTGCCATGGGACCGCAGCGACTACGTGCGTATGGTGGCTTGGGGTTTGTCAACTTTCCAACCCTCTAACCCTTCCTACAAGTGCCATGGGCCTCCTTTTATAGATTAAGGGGTCACCACAGTGGCAAAGTGGTCATTATCCACAGATATGATAGCAAACAGTGCTATCATACCTAACTTTGTGAGCTGACAGGGTGCATTAAATGCGCCGCTTAGTGTCACATCACTGGTCGCCCGGTAAGGCCTGCCGGGCTATCTTGCCAGCCCCACACTTGTTCTCTTGACACGTCGCAGGACGGGTGTCATCTGTGGGTTTCTTTTGTAGGAAAGGGCTGCCATGTGGCGAATGGCTACCACTTAGTCATCTTGTGGCTTGACACCGCACTGATTGACGACGTGAGTCGTGGTTGAGTAGTTGGCGGGGTGGTTCTGCCCCCGCGAGCCCTCGGCAGGCTCTGCGGGGAATCTTGGTTGCTTGCTTCTGGTGGTGGCCTCGTGTAACGCCCACGATGCGACTATATCTCCCACGTGTCGAGGCACGACTTAGAGGCATAACCGCATTGTGGTTTTGTCGCAAGAAGGGTCATCTTCACACAATCCCATGTAATGAACAAGAATGGGATAAAGAGTTGGCTTACAATCGCCACTTCACACAATACATAAATAAATTCATACATCAATCAGAGTACACACATAGGTCCGACTACAGAACCAAAATAAAAGAAGACAACCCCAAATGCTAGATCCCTGATCGTCCCAACTGGGCTCCACTACTGATCAACAGGAACGAAACAACACAACGAACAAGATCTTCATCGAGCTCCCACTTGAGCTCGGTTGCGTCACCTGCACTGGTATCATCGGCACCTGCAACTGTTTTGGAAGTATCTGTGAGTCACGAGGACTCAGCAATCTCACACCCGCGAGATCAAGACTATTTAAGCTTATGGGTAGGAAAGGGGTAATGAGGTGGAACTGCAGCAAGCACTAAGCATGTATGGTGGCTAACATACGCGAATAAGAGCGAGAAGAGAAGCAACGGAACGGTCGTCATCTAGTAATGATCAAGAAGTGATCCTGAACTCCTACTTACGTCAAACATAACCCAAAAGCCATGTTCACTTCCCGGACTCCGCCGAAAAGAGACCATCACGGCTACACACGCGGTTGATGCGTTTTAATTAAGTCAAGTGTCAAGTTCTCTACAACCGGATATTAACAAATTCCCATCTGCCACATAACCGCGGGCACGACTTTCGAAAGATAATACCCTGCAGGGGTGTCCCAACTTAGCCCATTATAAGTTCTCACGGTCAACGAAGGATATTCCTTCTCACGGGAAGACCCGATCAGTCTCGGAATCCCGGTTTACAAGAAATTTCGACAATGGTAAAACAAGACCAGCAAAGCCGCCCGATGTGCCGACAAATCCCGATAGGAGCTGCACATATCTCGTTCTCAGGGCAACACCGGATGAGACATCCTACGAGTAAAACCAGACCTCAAGTTTCCACGAGGGGGCCCCGCAGTTTACTCAGTTCGGACCAACACTCGAAGGAGCACTG
>NC_057811.1:270750439-270760525 GCF_018294505.1 Triticum aestivum
GAGTCTGCAGAACCCAAGGGAAAAGGGGATAGGTGGTAGCAAATGGTAAAACCAAGGTTGGGCCTTGCTGGAGGAGTTTTATTCAAAGCGAACTGTCAAGGGGGTCCCATAAATCACCCAACCGCGTAAGGAACGCAAAATCAAGGAACATAACACCGGTATGACGGAAACTAGGGCGGCAAGAGTGGAACAAAACACCAGGCATAAGGCCGAGCCTTCCACCCTTTACCAAGTATATAGATGCATTAATTGAAATAAGATATATTGTGATATCCCAACATAAACATGTTCCAACATGGAGCAATCTTTAACTTCACCTGCAACTAACACACTACAAGAGGGGCTGACCAAAAGCGGTAACATAGTCAAACAACGGTTTGCTAGGAAGGGTGAAAAAAAGGTTAGAGGTTCATGGCAATTTGGGAGGCTTGATAAGCAAGTGGTAGGTAACGCGGCATAGCAATAGAGCGAACAACTAGCAAGCAAAGATAGAAGTGATTTCAAGGGTATGGTCATCTTGCCTGAAATCCCGCAAGGAAGAAGAATGAGTCCATGAAGAAGACAAACGGATGTAGTCGAACGAATCCTCACAACTCTGGAACAAAACCGAAGCTAACGAGAGAAGCAACCCGGAAAGAAACAAACAACATAGTAAAACAACCATCACATAAACATGGCATGATGCACAAACAAGTATGATGCATGTCCGGTTTAATGAGGCATGGCATGGCAAAGTGCACAAACAATACTACAAATTTAAGTGGAGCTCAATATGCAACGAGTTGCATATTGACAAAACACCACATCAATTATTTAGTTCTCTCTCGGTTATGTACCCAACAATATTAAATGTTGTTAAACATGGCAAGGGGTGAAGCATATGAAAACTAACTATTTAGGCAAGTTTAAATGAGGCCGGAAATAACAAACAACAATTCCGGAAAATCCTCATGTCCATATTTTAGATTTGGTACTGTTCTGCCATAAACACAATTTTAATGTTGTTAAACAGCAAAATAAAGTGCACCATGTTAAACTAGGCATTTTTCTACCCCATTTACATATATAATTTATTAAAATCCGAGCTACGGTTATTTAGTTATGAAATGCATCATTTTAACATGGCATTCGAGCAAATTTAATCAAACAGCATTTTAAACATTTTAAACATGGATGAGAATGGCATATTATGAAACTAGATGAAATTCTAAGCACTTTTCATATATAAATTATTTACAAATGATGCACGGTTGATGAGTTATTATATGCATGAACATGAGGGTGCAAACTGTAAATATGCAGTTTTCTGGATAATTGCTAAAATCGCAGCAGCAGAAAAAAAACAGAACGGGCTGAAACTAGCTGGCCCGACAGAGGGAAAAGACTGGGGCTGCTCACATTGGGCCTTGGGGAGGCGCGCTGGGCCTGGGCTGCGAGCGAAGCAGAGGAGGCCTCGCGCATTGAGTGGCGCTCGTCCAGGCTGGCGCTGGACTGGTCAACGCGGGGCGAGGGGACTTGGCGCTGGTCGTCCTCCCCGCACGCAGAAGCAGGGGACAGCGCGATGCAGAGGAGGCCAGGTGCACCGGCGCGATGCAGAGGAGGTAGCAGGCTGGCAGAACTTGGCGAGGCGGCGGAGGCAGGGCTTGCCGGCGGCGTGGCCGAATGCGGAGGAAGGAGGTCCGGCGGGGGCGCGGGTCTACAGGGCATCGGAGCTCCCTGTACGAGCAGACAGAGAGGGAGATGTGAGGGAGAGTGAGAAGAATGGGTGGAAGGAGAAGAGAAGAGATGGGCGTGAGGCTCATCTAGTGGTCAACGATGATGGCACAGGCCAGCGTTGGGCACGGGGTTGGGGTCCGGCAGCTTCATCCCGTCGGGTGCATCGGTGACCTGGTTGCTGCTGCTGCTTGCCGGCGTCGCGCCGGGAGCACGGGACAAGCGCGGGGAGGACGGGGCTCCGCTGGGATGAGGGAGGAGGCGCACGGCTGTGGGTTGGAGGCGTGGACGAACGGCGGCGCGGGGAAGGGCTTTTGACGCGGGGCTGCGAGGACGGACGTGGGGTGGACTGCTGCCAGCGCTGGGGGTGCTCGGGCGCCATGAGCAGGGGAAATCTTGCTCCGGTCGAGGCAGAGGAGAAGCAAGGTGGTGGTGGCCTTGCGGGTGGCTGCGGCAGACTTATTATTGTTGGGGGTGCCCCAACTTAATTGTTTCGAGGATGATGTGTGAGCTTTTATTATTGCTCTTTCAGGACTGGATGGAGAGGGCGAAGCAGATCCAGTGTCCGGCTCCGCTTCCTGAAGAACCAGTCATCCCACGTCTAGCGAAGATGCTGGTGCCGGTGCCGTATAAGGCGCCGAAGAAGAAGGCCAAGGGGGCCAAGAGTGGTCCCCGTCACAAGGGCACCTCGGACGTGACGTCCGAAGACGACGAAGCCCGTTCCTCTGTCCCTGAGGACAATGGCGAGGAAGAGGAGGAGGAGGAGGAAAACAACCCTCCCCCCGAGGAGAAGAAGAAAAAGAGGGCGGCCTCGGCGCATCTGGAGGCGGAAGCGCCCAAAAAGGGGAAGGGCACCCCAGCGGTCAATACCGCATGGGACGTTGACAGTAGTCCGGAACGACGCCCCCGCACTAAGCCCTAGGCCGCATCGTAAGTGACATGGCTCATTCATGTGCACATTCATCCCTTTCTCTTTATTATTTTAACATAGTTAACTACACTATTGCAGTCCGGCCCGTGACCTTATCCAGCGATCCTCATCTGGAGGTTCGTTAGCTCCATCGGAGATGGCGAGCATGTCGCCACCACCTACTTACTCCCCCGGGGTCAGGGACGACACCGAAGTGTTGTCCCGGAGGACCGCTCCGAAGGGAGGAGCCCAGGACGCTGTCCGGGGGGCGCCACAAGGCGAGACCTCCACTGCCGGACACATGGGGAAGCCAATCCCCATGGAGAGTGGCGAAGAGGGCCGTATCCAGTTCGGCCCTCAGCCGAATACAATTTCGGAGACCCATGTGGCTCCGGTGTCCCCCGTCCATCCGGGGGCGCCGGATATCCTGATGGAGGCGCTACGAGGTGCCTCCGTTATGGACGAGCACCGTGTTCTTATGGGCGCGGTGATCGAGAAGGTTCAGTCCGCCAAGAGTGGACTGAACGAAGCCTGCAGCAACCTGTTGACAGGTTTCGAGGTAAGTGACATAGAAAGAGAAAACCCCAGGTAGTCAGTAGCCCCTGAGACACTATCCGGTGTTCGGCGAGGAGAACTGGACAGAGGATCAATCTTCTGTTGCAGGAGACTAATGTAATATGTATGCATAAGCAGGCGTCGCTATTGGCCGCAACCTCGCATGCTGCCGAAGTCTCTGAATTGAGGCAGAGGCTGGAGCGGACCGAGAACGAGCTCGGCGAGGTTAAGGTTCGGCTCCAGGAGAAGCAAGGTGAGTAACGACTTGCTGTGTGTTCGGAAAGCGTAGCCGCTGTATATTGACGGTAGTGTCATAATATGTGCAGGAGCCGCGACCGAGGTCGAGGCCCTGAGGAAGGCCCTGGGCGAGGCCGAGGAGAAGGCTGTCCAGCAGCAAGCCGCCGTAAGAAGCTCAAGGCCCGGGTCAAAGAAATCCAGCAGGAGCTCCAGGATGCGGTGAAAAAATGTGAGACCTTGGAGCATGATGCGTCGGCTCAAGGGGCCAAACTCACCAAGGCTCGTCAGAGCGCGGAGACCGCACAGAATGAGGCCCAGGTCGCCGTCCAGGAGATCCAGGAGGCCAAGAAGATCATGGCGGGTAAGGCTTTTAAGATGCAAAGCAAGTATGCGGCAAAGCAGTACCTTTTACTAACCCGGGTTCAGAGTTCCCCAGTGGCTTTTGCGGATTTACCACGCAGTGTATCGGACGCCGTGGAGTTCTATCGAGCCGAAGGAGGGGGTTTGATGGAAAAGCTATTCTGGTCGCAATATGCGGCGCCAGAACCTCCCGTGTCCTTCACTGATCAGCTGAAACAGCTGGTGGAGCTGCATAGGGTGGCCGAACTAGCCGTGAAGGATTTGATAATCCGGCTATGGCCCGCTGAAGCTATGCCTGGCAGCTACTTCGGACTCGTGAGGCGGATGGTGAACGCCTGTCCTCAGCTGGATGTCGTCAAGCGCTCTGCCTGTATTGAAGGTGCCCGCATGGCCTTCGCCCGTTGCAAGATGTGGTGGGCAAAGATGAACGCCGTTGAAGTGGCCACAGGGCCGCCGGAGGGCAAGGAGCACCGCACACCCTAGCGATATTTTGCGGATGTCATAAAAGGGTCTCGACTTGCAGCAGCCGAGTGTGTGCAGGACATTATTTTCGAATGAAAAGATTTGTGTTGCCTTTGCCTTGTATTATGAAAACAAAGCCTATTTTGTAATGTAATTTCGTTGTGCTTTAATTGTTTCCTCCTGTGCGACCATGTTGTATGCAATCCGAGGGTTGGCCAGTCGTGGGCTTCTGCCCTCGCGTAGGTAGTACGGAGGTGTTCGGGATGGAATCTAAACAATCTTGATCCAATTATATGGTCCTTGGAGGAGTTGTTTAGCGCAACGAACAAGGCAATCAGACTATACGGCTTAAACGCCCTCACTTAGCCATAGGAGTTTTATAATAAAGCATGGGCGCAGCCCCTGGTCCAAGCCAGGGTGCTGTCAGCATCTGATCGGGAAGTGCTGATCCTTCGCATGACGCGAAAAAAATCTCCAACGATTTTGTAATCCTCGAATAGCTGACCGGCTCTCGCCGTATCATGACAGTCAATTTTCGGCTTTCTCTACTGAGGTGCTCATCCGGTCAAGGCCAGGGCACAATCGCAGTAGTTCTCCCTTTACTACCATAGCCGATGTAGCGGAACGTAGGGTAGCAAGCACATGAGCCGGGCAACCCAACTATTGACCAAAGACATGATTTGGAGCCAATGCATATAATGCTAAATTCGGGGTGCCGAACTTATCTATAAGAAGTGTTCGGACTTTGCTTCCATATTGTGGGGCGACAAGTAGCCCCTGGCGAATATGAAACGTACAAAAGAGTACCGATGCAGCCGATAAGCAGATCGAAATAAAATGAAGTAAGAAGCGAAAATCACAGAAACTGAGCCACAAACCATTTTTATTAACTGGATGGATACGTCAAGGCGTATCTTGTACAGATGGTGGGAGAAGTATCCGGGCTATTTAACATGCCGGAATCAATAGGGCGCAGCGTGCGGGTCCTGAGAAATAAGTATGAATACCGTCAAGAAGAACGTATAGAGGTTACCCTACACACCTGTGCTGCTTGCCTCCGTTGTATGCCAATCCTTCTAAAGGACTTGCGATCAGGCCCGCGGAAAAAGGAACCTGAAACAAGAAAAAAATTGAAAGTATGTGTGTCCGGGATCTGTCTGGCCGAACTGTAGACCCCGGATTATCTTGTGCCTCCATCCATGTCCATGGAATTTTGAGTGCGTAATTGTGTACGCGTGGTACGAATGCCACTACCTCATCGGGACTGGGACGGAGCCGAATTGCTAATCGAGCTCTTGACGAGCCGCGCCGTCCTGTTGCATTGTAGTCTGGAACCTCTTAATGATGTCCAGGGGTTCGACAGCCGTACTATGGTGCTGCTTGAGAAGGCCACCCTGTACCTCTGCTGCTAGGGCGGCGGTGTGCTCGTTTGTTCGGAGGGAGCGTTCCGTATTGCCATTGAGTATTATGACGTCACGTGGACCGGGCATGTTGAGCTTGAGATAAGCATAGTGTGGAACTGCGTTGAATCTAGCAAACGCGGTTCGTCCGAGCAGTGCGTGGTAGCCACTGCGGAAGGGGACGATATCGAAGATTAACTCATCGCTTCGGAAGTTGTCCGGAGAATCGAAGACCACCTCCAGCGTGATTGAGCCCGTACAACGAGCCTATACACCTGGTATGACTCCTTTGAAGGTAGTATTTGTTGGTTTGATTCGTGAGGGGTTAATGCCCATCTTCCGCACTGTGTCCTGATAGAGCAGGTTGAGGCTGCTACCACCGTCCATCAGGACTCGTGTTAGGTGAAATCCGTCAATAATTGGGTCAAGGACTAGTGCAGCTGAACCGCCGTGGCGGATACTAGTTGGGTGATCTCGACGATCGAAGGTGATCGGGAACGATGACCACAGATTGAATTTTGGGGCGACTGGCTCTACCGCGTAGACGTCCCTAAGTGCTATCTTACGCTCCCTTTTGGCGATGTGCGTAGCGTATATCATGTTCACCGTTTTGACTTGAGGGGGAAATTTCTTCTGCCCCCCAGTGTTCGGCTGCCGGGGCTGTTCGTCCTCGTCCTCACTTTGTGATCCCTTTTCTTTGTTTTCGGCATTTAACTTGCCAGCCTGCTTGAAGACCCAACAATCCCTGTTGGTATGATTGGCTTGCTTATCCGGGGTGCCGTGAATCTGGCACAGACGGTCGCGTATGCGGTCCAGGCTGGAAGGTCCTTCGTTGTTTCTTTTGTAGGGCTTCTTCCGTTGGCCGGACTTGGAGCCACTGAATCTGGCGTTGACTGTGGTGTCATCGGTGTTGTCGCCATTGCTTTGGCGTTTGTGTCTACTGCGCCGGAGCTTGCCGGTGCTGTTCTTGGCCTCAGTGGGGCCTGCCTTGCTGGCTGTGTTTTTGCTACGAGCCAGCCAGCTGTCTTCACCCGCGCAGAAGCGGGTCATGAGTGCCGTAAGGGCTGCCATAGACTTCGGCTTTTCTTGGCCGAGGTGGCGTACTAGCCATTCGTCACGGATGCTGTGTTTGAAGGCTGCTAGGGCCTCAGCATCCGGACAGTCAACGATCTAGTTCTTTTTGGTTAGGAACCTAGTCCAGAATTTTCTGGCTGATTCTCCAGGTTGTTGAACTATGTGGCTTAAATCGTCGGCGTCCGGTGGCCGGACATAGGTTCCTTGGAAGTTGTCTAGGAAGGCTTCTTCCAAGTCCTCCCAGTTGCCGATAGAATTTTCACGCAGGCTGTTAAGCCAGTGCCGAGCTGGCCCTTTGAGCTTTAGTGGGAGGTATTTAATGGCGTGGAGGTCATCTCCTCGAGCCATATGGATATGGAGAATAAAATCCTCGATCCATACTGCGGGATCGGTTGTGCCGTCGTATGATTCGATTGACGGGCTTGAACCCCTCGGGGAATTCATGATCCAGTACTTCATCTGTGAAGCAGAGAGGGTGTCCGGCGCCTCTATATCGGGCCGCGTCATGGCGTAGCTCTAATGGAGTCCGTCTGCGGTATTTGACCCGGGCGTGGTTAGGTTTGTCACGTCCGAATAGGTAGCCGTCGTCGTGCCTCGAGGCACGTCCTCGCGATCCGTAGATCGATCTTGTATGTACTGCTCGACCGTCCAGGGTCTGCCGGAGGTCGTACGTGTGACCCCGAACTCTTCCATCTCTATTTTTATGGGGCGGTGGGGTAGGCTGATGTTCGGCCCGAGTTGCCGCTTTATCCCGACGCGGGGTGGCCGGTCGGCCGCCCTGTCTCGACCACGTGGTGGTCGTTCCGCATTACGCGAGGGAGATTTGTGCTCCGGCGCCTCCTCATCGAATTGAGGTAGCAGTCTGCGTTTCGGGTAGCTCTTGGCTGGGCGCTTGAGGCCGTATTCTTCGGCTGTCAGGACATCAGTCCATCTGTCGACGAGCAGATCTTGTTCAGCTTGAAGCTGCTGCTGTTTCTTTTTCAGGCTCCTTGCAGTGGCTATGAGCTGAAGCTTAAAGCGCTCCTGCTCCAGAGGATCCTCAGGCACGATGAAGTCTTTGTTGCCGAGGCTTTTCTCCTCCTTGGAGGGTGGACGGTAATTATCGTCCTCCGAGTCATCTTCTATGGCCTGTTCATCAGAGTTATCTTGCCCGTTGTCGTGTTCCTCCTATTCGGATGCAGCTCCGACAGGGTCTTCATTGTTTTCGGCGTCGCCCGGAGTACTATTTTCTCCGGTGCTAGTGTTGCCATCCTTTGAGCGACGGGGCTTAGAACGGCGTTTGGGCCGCCGGCGCTTGGACTGCGTCTCAGAGGGTTTATTCGCATCTGGCTCTTCTTTGTCATCGCCAGATCCTTTAGGTGTATCAACCATGTACACGTCGTACGAAGAGGTGGCTTTCCAACGTCCAGTGAATGGCGGGTCTTGGCTTTGCTCCTTGTCGGCATCGTCGTCCGTACCGTCGATGTCTTCGGAGCCATAGTCAAGCACGTCGGTTAAGTCATCGACAGTGGCTATGAAGTGGGTGGTGGGTGGGAAGCAAAGTTCCTCGTCATCCGCCTCTAGCTCAAACCGAACATAGTTCGGCTGTGAGTCTTCCTCCAAGGACAAGTTCTTTAAAGAGTTTAGCACGTCACCAAAAGGTGAGTGCTGGAAGATGTCTGCGGCGCCGAATTCGAAAATCGATAACCGATCCAGCTCGGTGTCCGCAGGCGTACCTGGTCCGGTACGTATAGCTGGAGACGAGTACGGAGTTCCATTAACGCAAACATTGTAGGATGTAGAGTCCATGTGCGGTTCCAACACCATGGACTTTGTGGCCTCGGAGGGCACGATCTGCTTTGGTACTGAGGCCGTTGCAGCGACAGGAACCATCTCCTGGATGTGATCCAATGACAGCTTTAAGTCATGTTCATCGGAGCGAGGGGGAGCGATTGCCACGGTCTCGAATCCATTGAAGATCAAGTCTCCACGGACGTCCGCGACGTAGTTCAAGCTTCCAAATCTGACCTGATGGCCAGGGGCGTAGCTATCGACCTGCTCCAGATGGCCAAGCGAGTTGGCCCGCAGTATTAAGTCGCCGAACACGGAAATCTTCCCGGGGAGGAAGGTTCCTCCTTGGACGGCGTCATTATCGACGATTGAAGGGGCCATCGAACCTTTTGTCGACGGCACAGTGGAACTCTCAATGAAAGCACCAATGTCAGTGTCAAAACCGGCGGATCTCGGGTAGGGGGTCCCGAACTGTGCGTCTAGGATCGATGGTAACAGGAGATGGGGGACACGATGTTTACCCAGGTTCGGGCCCTCTCTATGGAGGTAATACCCTACTTCCTGCTTGATTGATTTTGATGAATATGAGTATTACAAGAGTTGATCTACCACGAGATCGTAATGGCTAAACCCTAGAAGTCTAGCCTGTATGACTATGCTAATGAGTATCTGCCTATCCGGACTATGCTCTCCGGTTTATATAGACACCGGAGAGATCTAGGGTTACATGGAGTCGGTTACATAAGAAGGAATATTCATAGTTGGTCGCCTAGCTTGCCTTCCATGCCAAGGGAAGTCCAATCCGGACACAGGTATAGTCTTCGGCCTTCATATCTTCACAGCCCATCAGTCCAGCCCAATGAATAACAGGCCGGACGCCCGAGGACCCCTTAGTCCAGGACTCCCTCAGCCGCTTCATCCAACAATACCACCGAATCAAAGTATGACATGCTGGTAAGCAGTATGACTATTATCGCCCACAAATCTTTATGTTCTACTCGTGCATATAACATCTACGCATAAACCTGGCTTGGATGCCACTGTTGGGGAACACAGTAATTTCAAAAAAAATTCCTACGCACACGCAAGATCCATCTAGGTGATGCATTGCAACGAGCGGGGAGAGTGTGTCCACGTACCCTCGTAGACCAAAAGCGAAAGCGTTAAGTAACGCGGTTGATGTAGTCGAACGTCTTCGCGATCCAACCGATCAAGTACCGAACGCACGACACCTCCGCGATCGGCACACGTTCAGCTCGGTGATGTCCCTCGTACTCTTGATCCAGCTGAGGCCGAGGGAGAGTTTCATCAGCACGACGGCTTTATGACGGTGATGATGAAGTTACTGACGCAGGGCTTCGCCTAAGCACTACAACGATATGACCGAGGTGGAAATCTGTGGAGGGGGGCACCGCACACGGCTAAGACATTTGTCAACTTGTGTGTCTACGGGGTGCCCCCCTCCCCCGTATATAAAGGAGGGGAGGAGGGGAGGGCCGGCCCTCTCTATGGTGCGCCCAAGGGGGAGGCCTACTCCCAGTAGTTGTAGGTTTCCCCCTTTTCCCTAGTTGGAGTAGGAGAAGAAAGGAAGAGGGAGAAGCAGAG